>NC_092818.1:129251712-129366712 GCF_023375885.2 Dermacentor andersoni | reverse complement strand
AACAAAGGCGACTTGAGATGATTCGGCGGCTTAGGAGAAACATTCAACAGAGATCGATCGTACTACATCGCGACCACTGACCTTCGCTGCTTGTTTTAGGCATTGCTAAATCCATAAAAAATGCGCTTAATCCATTTTCTGATAGCGAAAACTGCGTTCAAACTGCAACGGCGCTGATCGTGCTTTTCTTTCTTCTTTCAAATTATGCTTTTGCGGCTAAGAAATCCATTATGCATATGTTGTATCACATTCACAGTTCCGCTGCTCCATATACCAGCACCAGACGGGTGAAACTGTAATTACCGATAAGGCGGCGCGCACTACACGTCTGTACTCAGTAATTGAACCACGCAAGAAGCGCACAAGTATTCAAACTGGAAGAAGAGTGACTAAAAGTAATCCCAAACTAACCCAATCAGCGAACCCCTAACGCCTGCACGTTTCCTTAAGATTTCTGCTTCAACTATGTTACAATACTTTCCTTCGGTAATTCTGTCGAGTGCCCTTCGGAACCGTTGTTTTCTTCTATATATATTTTACCGCACAGATTGCGAACACTGATTCAGAGGGTGATAACACGTTCAAGAGGCGGAGTCACAAAATGTTTCGAATTATGAGCAAATGGCAGTACCATAATTGTTATGAGAAAATTGCATGTGAGAATAGCATGCACAACATGTGCCATATAGGTTGTTTTCTTCTTCAGTAGTAATACTTGTTCAGGGATGAGATGAGATATTACACAATAAACATCTTACTTACGAAAATCTTCTATATTCAATGTTGAAATGCAAAATTGCCATCCTCCCAAGAAAATGTCGCACGAAGTTAGAAAAGGAAACCCAGAAAGAAAGCTTTTCAGTTGAAGAAAAATTCGTACCGGTTCGGGTTTCGAACCCCGGACTAACGCTTTTCCGGGATGGCCGCTTTACCATCTGACCTAACCAGGAGGCTAGCAGACCGCCGGTCGAGGGCGAATTGATCGGCAACTCGAGGCACTGGGACACCGAATATGGCAAATCAGTTCTGCCGAAGCTCGCAAGGTGGAGGAAAATACATGAAAGGGAGAAATGGTCATCCACCCGAAATGTCGCACGAAGTTACGAAGGAAACCCATACGGGTTTCTCAGAAAGAAATCCACATTCCACAATAACAGCAATATTGAATGTTCTTTCCCACTCTTCTTTCTTCTTTCTTAGATTTTTTTTTTTACTACGTGGCCTTGTAATGTAGACAAGTCTGTCAATATTCACTTTCATTTCGTACCTTATTTCGTTTCTCGCATAAAAAAGAAACTAAGAAAGAAGGTAATCAGACTTAGAAAGACTGAATGCGTATCTTCCATTTGTAGCTTTAACCGAGTTCAAATAATGCCGTGATTAGGAAAGTGAAGACTTACTGAATGAATCAACTAAGAAGCAAACACACAATGATAACTAAAAATGAAGAACGGCAGAAAATGAAAGAATACACGAAAATGACAAGCAATCAAGTTGCTATTCGCGTTGTTGGAGGGAAATTTCGTAATGCTCGCTGAAACTGATTTGCGACGTATTTGCATACACAGCTCTAAACGAGCTTCCGGTTTCACTTTCGGGAATATACCACTAAATTTTGCGGACAACTGAGAGAATACAAACAATAGCCAGAAAAATGTATAGGACCCTGCAAGTGACAACGCTTTTGCCACGTCGTTGAAACCCTGCCTGATAAAACCATTTTCCTCCTAAATGCAGAAGAAAGTTGGCTCGGTGCACCAGGCGTATTTCTTACATCAGAATACGTGAAGAGTGGGCGCCTATAGACAACTTTTTCTTGGTAAACTTGTGTGCCGAAAACGCGCAACCGTAAGTTTTCTAGGGTCGCAAACCACGGCCGCTGAAAAAAAGAAAGAAAAGAAGAGAGAGAGAGAAAGAGAGAGAGAGAGAGAGAGAGAGGAAAAAAAATTGGCAGTGGCTTAGCTGGGCTATGCCAGGATATACGTAGCGAAAGCTGAGCCATAGCATGGTTAGCCTTGGTTAATCTTGATTGCAAGTCCAGGTTAGTCTGGTTGTCTAGCTATGTTGCGGCGTTTAGCCAGTCGTTCGGAGCGCTGTTCGTCTGTTTCCTGGGCGATTCGTTTCCTCTTCATCTCGTTCCGATGTCGATTCCAGGCCTCCTCCTGCTTATCAGAATTGTCGCCGTCCATAATGCCGCCTCAACTGTTGTTGCGGCGCACGCGAGCTCTCCTTTACAATTCTCCGACATGTTATCAGGCATGCGACGCAGCTGGCGGAGGCGAACGCAACGACGAGGAACGCGGTGTGACGTCATACCAAACGGCGGCGGCGGAAAGGCGCGGCGCTGCGCAACGGCGGAACACCTTTGCCTCGGTGATACTATTGGCGCATGCGCAGTAGTGACTAGGGAGCGAGAAAGAGAGAGAAATATCCGCGGCGAGGCGCGCGTTGTTACGTCATGTTAAAAGCACTTCAGCTGTTCATTGGCCCTGTCCCGTTCTCTTCTCTTGTGAGTGTCCGTTTATTTGGCGTCTTTATATTTTATGATGAAGTGACGTCATGCGCCTCCTCGGAACACCTCCACGGCGAAATTGCAAGTTCGCAGCCAGTAAAGCTTTCGCTTTAAAAAAGAAGAAAAAGGGGGTAAAAGTGCTGCCTGTCGTGTGCATCGAAAACGGTGTCATCTGTAGCGGCGCCACCAGCCGGGACTGTTTGTCTGGGATCGGCATAGAGAGAGAGTAAAACATCTTTATTAATAATATTTGAATGGCGAGAGCAGTGTGGGAGGAACCCTCAGTCCAGGGTCCCTAAGATGATTCCGGCGATGTTTCGAGCCCGTTGTATCACAGCTCGGAGGACCTCGGGAGGTCCGTCGCGGAGGGCATCGTCCCACAGCTCTTTGTTACGTAGAGGGTAAAGGAGAGTTGGCAAAGGAGGAAAGAGGTTTGCAGTGCACTCAATCGTGACGTGGAATGGGATCGGCATAGAAGATGCGTCAGGGAACGCGCTTGGAACGCCGCCGCCCGACGAGTCCTATCCCCCTCGGCTAGCGCCATTCGGCCCAGCCAAGCGGCCGAGAATACAACTACGGCTGTCACGTTCGCTCCCACTGCAGCCCGCTTGACGGGGTAGATCGCACTTTTTTTTTTTTTATCCAGCGGTCGTGCACAAACACAGTGCTGTCATTACGCCAATAAATGGGTCCGTACGAGATGTTACAAGCGCTGCGCATAGCGCTGTGCATTGTTGCCTTCGTTTACTAGATTTCATGGTCTGCCCCTCATCTGCACGCGCAATGCCACGGCATTCTAACTATGCGATAAGTACGCGTTTACGTAATTACATCGTTATTTATAAGTTACGAGCGTAAGAGCTTGGAGTCACTCACCCCCTGTTTCTCCTACCTCCAGGGCTGTCCTTCTTCCAGATGCTGTCTCAGCTGTACGACCTGAACCGGTGTCGAACGCCGCAGGGTCTGCCGGGTACCTGCGGCGACATCACACGCTGCATCTACCTGCTGCTGGACTTTTCGAGGCTTCGGCAGTCCATCTGCTTCCAGAACCTGGTCTTCCCTGGAGTCTGCTGCCCAGGAAGGGTCTGCATGTTTCTTTCTTCTTTCTTTGATTTTTTTTTTCACTTGCGTGCGACATACCCTCGTGGCTGCGCTGTCTTATAAAACGTGCGGATAGTTTGCCAGTCGCCTTTGTAATTATGATGCTGGCGATGAGAAGTTCTGAGAAAGAGGCGCGAAGTGAGGTAAAAGTAAAACAAGTCCCGATGCAGTGCGAAATGTATACAGGAGCCTATACACATCACAGATGAAAGCCATACACAGCACACCGAGTCCCCAAGCGCTACAGTGCGTGCGAACATTTTATGTAGTGTGGCATGTAGAGGCGCGCATACTAGAAAGATACAGAGATCAGGAAATGCGCGCTTACATATACTCGTACAAATGGTAGTGGGTTTCGAAAAAAAGATTCCGCATCTTGTCAAATAGGAATATTTAAAAAAAATTCTCTCAGAATATCGAGCTGATTATGGAATACATTCCCGTGTCTAAACTATTGCGAAAAGTAAAGGTCGTGTTGAGTCCGCTTGTTAAACACAATATGAGAGATTTAAAAAATGACAAGGTTAATTAAATTATCTGATATATTCACGTAGTTCCAATTGCAACAGGACATCCGCTTAAAACTGAGGAGCTTGTGAGTGAGAAGCGACTGCTATCACTTACACGGCGCGTGCCATGTAAATGACAGTAGTGAAACAAGGAATGGGGACAGCACCGTATATGTTGTTTTAAACCGATGCAAATATGGTCATACTCATTAGATAATAAACTGCTTTGCCTAAATTCAGACAACAAATTTGTATATTGCCTGCCTAAAAAACGAGGCCACGAGGCATTGTTATTAAATAAATGGGAATTGTTGAGGCATAATTCATCGGCTCCATGCGCTCGCTCACGAACTAGTGCCTCTATAATACCGCGGCTCTCCTACAACATAATCACTCGGAACAATTTGCACTTGCATCATTCTCGCCCGCACTAAACGATAATGAGCGTTTCTACCTTTTGTGTTCGAACCAGAACGAATATTGGACAATTTGGAATAGTGAAGCAAATCTCCCATCGAATACGAGTTGAATAGCAAGGGCTATTCAATTCGTATTCAAATTTTCGAGTAATCGCCCCGCCCCACTCCTAAGTTAAAAGGTGAAAGCGGGCTTCACTATACGCAGTGCCACCAAGTTCTGCGCGCAGCACTTTCCCTTTCAGTAAATATTGCATGCCAATGCGGCACGTATAATATACGTTGAGCATGTGTGCGTCCTCAAAAAGACATTCAAGCGCGTTGAAATCCTTCCGTTGTGCTGCTTTCGGTAACTACGGTTGTCATATCTGTTGACACAATAAATGTAACCTTTAGCCATTTTAGAATGGCATAATACTATTTAATTTCAGGATACGGACGTAGTTGCTGTTGCGATTACGGCTCTCAAAAAGGTAATGATTTGCTCTTCGTTTGTAGGCTACTATGACAACGATTTTGGGGCCTGTTACATTGCAATATTAGCACAAGCATCATGTTTAAATGTTAGATAAAAAAACGGACTGTGGTCATAGCTGTCAAAGCGCTCATTGAAGCGCTTCTTCAAATTCGATTTGCTTAAATTCTGACCGTCCGTTCCGTCCCGCCCCCACGCAGCTAGTTCCAACCACCACGACGACGCCAGCGGCCAACACGAGGCCGACAGCTACCACAACCAGCTCTCCTCTGTCGGGCGGCGCCTCCGCGGGGAGCGACTTCTCCACGCCGCAGACGCCGGCGTCCCTCGAGGAACCGTTCACGGAGTCAAACTTCATCGCGGTCTCCGTGGTCGAAGGTTCCAACAAGTCGTCGACGACCGCGGCGTCAAGCGCCTGGACCACGACGTACCCGGTCGCGACGGCGACCACGCGTAGGCCGCGGCCGACCTCCACCCGGAGGGCCCAGTCGAGGCCGCCCTCCACGTTCACCGTCTCGCAGGTGGTGACGAGCCCCGTCATAGTTACCACGGTCACCAGCAGGCCCACCACGATGGTCTTCATCGACCACATCGCACAGGTACTAGTTTTTAGGTTCTTGGAGATTAATACTCAGTAAATATATTTTCACTCTTAACGCACCAAAAGCCACTCTTACAGCGAGATGAGGCTTGGTAAACCAGAAAATACGCAAATACGAAAGGTGCGTGGCGACGCAACCTTGATGTTCACCGACCAGCTCGCCAAGACGTCAATGATCTTGACCTTGCCTGTTAAAGTCTAGTTAGTTCTTATGGATAAAAATTGAATACACTCTATTCTAGAAGAGCCGAAGAATGAATTTAGCAAGATTCAAGAAGTCTTACTGAGCCACGATGGTCGAAATAAGAACGTACATCTCAAATCTGAAGGAAGCAACCTGGACCTCTCGAAGACTGCGCGATCAGTTCAGAGACACCCGCATTTATGGCACTACACACGCTTTCAATTTTTCAGCTCTCCCTCGTGATGTCCGTCTATGGAACGCTCTCGCGGACAACATTGCTTCCCAATCTAACCATGACCCATTTCGCAGTCGACTGCTCGAACACTTTGCCGCCTGAACCCTCTAGTCATTCTGTGTCTTCATTTTTCTGTGTGCCTGTATTCTTTTCCCGCAGCTTTGTTACGAACGACGAGGGGCCATTCCCTTTATAGACGCACTCCGCGACTCTTCCCCTACGCTTTCCACATGCTGTCCCTCGGCGCAAATTACCCTTCGCGCCAACCACGTAGTCCTTCCTCTGTCGCCGCTGCCCTCGCACCAACTGCTCATTCCCCTGGCAACTATACTCAACCGCGCGCACGGCCTTTCAGAACTGCGCCCTGCTTCGCCTCACCTGAAGCCCTCGGTACTCTTACGCCGCCACTTTCTCCTCACAGCTCTCTGTATCCTTATCAAGCACCTTGTTGACTTGTAGTACATATAAATTCCGTGCGTGTCTTATGTCCATTACTTATTTTTCCGAACAAATCACGTGCGAGTTGACACATTTTTTTAGTAATCTGTGAACCTGTAGCCTATCATCAATGACAGGGTTCATTGTCGTCTGCCTTTTCTCTTTTTTATGTCTTTTTCATTTTGCATTGCGGTGGTTCATCAGCTGATCTGTCTCCTCGCGTTTGTATGGTTACCTTGAAATTACAATGATCTTCATGTAATATATACACGTTTCATTCTGCAGTTCCATTTAATTTTTGTATAGACTGTTGACGTCGCGTGCTACTGCATTGCACGAAAAGTGCTTTTGTTGCACTGATGCCTTTTTAATTGTTTTGAATAAAGCTTACTTTATGTTTCTTTAACTGTAATCCCCCCTTAATGCCTACCGAAAGGCATGTAAGGTATTCCTTAATAAAACACACACATATATATATATATATATATATATATATATATATATATATATATATATATATATATATATATATATATATATATATATGTATATATATATATATATATATGTATATATATATCCGTGACGTCAGATTGTCGTACCGAGGCAGGGTTTCCGACGCGAAATTCCAACACGAAACTTATACTTAAACTTAAACTTATATTTCTAATAAACAACATATTACCACGGAATTAATCAAAATATAGTATTGAAAAATGCTTTATCATACTCAAATGATTTAGCGGTTGTGCATAGCGTCCCTTAAAGTTTTGTCAACACCCCCATCCTACGCGGCAAAGATTAAATCATTGATGGAGACAAGTTAAGCTTTGTTTTTTGTGACTTCTTGTGGCAAGTAAGGATGATGAAAGCTGCGGCAAACTGCACGAATGCTGCACAAAACTATAAACAGACGACGAGAAATTTTATTAAGTAAACTTTCATAGCTATCACTGTCTAACTCTCGCGTCAGATATTTCGGCGCAAACCACGCGTTCAGAATTAGTACACAGTATTAAAGCGATTATCTTTCTTCGGCTCTTTCACCCGTTTTTGTGGTTGGTCGGTCGCCGATGGTCGGACTCGGCAAGGAAGACGTTTGTTCGTTCGTTCGTTCGTTCTGGATATTCGCTTACACTAACAATCGTCATCGATGGTTTCTGCACAATATTTTTTTTTAATTTTTCAACCACGACTTCCCTCATAATAGGCGTTGTTTGAGACCGTTATCATGTACTATGAGCGTCAGATGAAGCGTGAACAGCGGAGCGCCTGGCAGAAGCACTGTGAAAGTATGTGCTCGCCGTCGTCCAGCCATCACCATTGAAAGGCGCGCACGTCCGGTTTCACCGCCCTGAGCGATAATGCACCCCCCCCCCCCCCCCCCGCTGCTTCCCGTAATGCGATATTTTCGGTGCTTTTTCGGTTCTTCTTTACTTGAAAGCGAGAAACAAAAATCAAGGAACGCAAGCGCTTAGATATCGCAGCAAAGGGTGAGCATCACCGCACAGTGCGGTAAAACCGGATGTGCTATGGGCATGAAACGAAATGCAAACAGCGGAGCGCGTGGCCGAAGGTATAATTTTGCTTCGTATAACAGTCATCATTACTGATAGATTCACTCATCCGGTTTGCTTGCACGATGACGCTCGCCCTGTATACTGTGATATTATCGCTTCTGATTTCTTCGATTTCTTTTTTTTTCTCGCTTTCAAATAAAGAAGACACAAAAGAGGAAATAAACTACCGCAGTATAGGGGGAACATCATCGCATCGGGCAGTGAAACCGGATGTGCGCGCCTGTCAATGGTGGGGACAGACCGACGGCGCGCACTATACCTTTAGTTATGTTTCGGTCCCGCGCTCCGCTGTTCGCGTTTCATTTGACGCCGATGAGACATTCCAGTTAACTTTCGCGCAGAGCGCGAGCGATTCGCTGTGGCACAATAAAGGCACTGATCAAGCGCCGCCGCTCGCGAAGGGCAACATTCGCAGTCTTACACGTTTGTCTTACACGCATGCACCTAGGCGGTGTAAACAGGAACTATGTAGAACCCGTAGCAGCTGCCAGTTGTCGACCGTCTAACTAAGCCAGCTGGTCGTGCACTGTACACAGCAGTAAACGGAACTGTGCAGTAAAATAAAGTAAGAAAAAAACTGCAGCCCTTTAGGCAGCGGGTGATAGCCACGGAACAAACCAGCACGCTTAAGCGTGCCGTGGTCGCGGCGGCTGCATATCGATGGGGGCGAAATGCAAGAACACGCCCCTGCCCCGTGCATTGGGGGCACGTTAAGTATCCCCAGGCGGTCAAAATTAATCCGGAGTCCTTCACTACGGCGTGCCTCATAATCAAAGCGCGGTTTTGGCAAGCAAAACCCAAGAATTCAAGGGTGAAATAAGTTTTACTGTGTACATTATACACCCTGTGTTTCTCTCCCCCCCCCCCCCTTTTTTTTCTTTTTTTGACTTGGATCACTTTCTTTTAATAAGAAGGCCGCCAAAACTCGCTGGAATCACGTCTTCACAGATGGATCAGCTGCCCAGGCGGACGTCACTTACAATAGAAACCAAAGCAATGTATTAATGAATTAAACTAATTGTATTAATTAACTTATTACTTACAAATATTGCGGCACATGTTTGCACAGTAAAGTTGAAGGTAACATGCATACAAGTCTCGCTCCGCGTTTCTACGTTTACAAATGGTCCTGCCATCAAATTATTTCTGCGTTTCAGCTGATCACCTACGCGGCACCACGAAGCGCAACTCGTGGTTCGACCGCCCCCTGCCCCTTGTGACGTAATAGGGAGGCGTAAAATAAAGTTTCGTCATATCGCGCGATAAAGCGACCCGCCCCGCCCGTGCTGCTGTAGTGACTATGCGTCTAAGCGGGAGTTGCGCAAAGCGCCAATCAGAATCAACTCGTGGAAAGAGGCAAGGGCGATGCCCGACGGCAGCTTCGTTTTACGCCACGCATTTGCGTCGGAAAGTGGTTAGACGGGAGTCGTTTAGCAGCTTGGTGCAATGAATACTGCACGCACTCCTGCGTACAAAATAGGCAACAATGCTAGACGTTGCTTCATTTATTCCTTGACTCGTGCAGTCATTCCTTTCAACCGACTGGCAATCCCATATGTTAGTACCTCATGAAGCTGCAGCACGAAAAAGAAAATGAAGTAGGGACAACAACAACAAAAAAAAAACGAATAGTAACACTAATAATTAAAGAAAAAAGATATGTAAGTGACTGAGCATCTTGAATCCCCTTCTTTTTTTTTTATCTTTTCTGCGAATCTAGGTGCCCAGGCCTCGCCCGCCGAGGCCTCCACGGCCACCCAGGCCCCCTTCCCCGCCACCACGCCCGATTCAGTCGCCCGCGATGCCTCCGCCCTCCGCTGCCCAACTGCCGTCGGCGGGGCTGTCCGTGCCCACCCAGCTCCTGCCACCGCCGGCACCCACAAGGCGTGAGTGCCGTGAACGTCGCCGTAATTTGTGGCACTGTTCCGTGCTACGAGTGACGTGTATGACGTAGGACTGCAACCTGAATTTTACGTATCGCTACTTGTTGTTAGATTAGTTGGTCGTATACTTGTTACGCTAGAAAAGACGAGTAAACCGTGTGAAAAATGGTGTGAGGATTCACGTGTCAGCCATGAGAATTTCCTTGTCGGGTTCATTTCTTGACGTGATTTTCGTGTCTTGTCTTTTTCCTCCGTGATAAACCTCAATAGAGATTACAGGGCCGTCCGCTCATGGGTGGAACACCAGGGTGTTCACTCAGAGAAAATTTATTTTCGCATGACGGCTCGTAGACAATTTTTATTCATAAATATGTGCGTCATTCTTCACATTGCCACTTCTTCTCGTAAGACACAGAGAAATGTTGAAGGCACATTGCATGGAAAATTAATAAAATCGTACCTTTAAGATAGCGCATCGAACTTGAGCAACTGCGTCAAAAGAATCGCAATACTCGGTAACATTCACACTTGTGAAACTCGTGTGCGGAAATTATGCGCACAAATCACTAATTTAAGATAAAAGAAATTTTGGCAAGGATCATTTAATATACGTACATGCAAGTGCTAAGCATTTCCAAGGCAGTTGCGGCAAGCCGGCTTCAGTATCACACCCACCATAACCCATGTAGTATATATGTATATGCAGTATATAACCCACGCAATATATATATATATATATATATATATATATATATATATATATATATATATATATAAGTTATTTTCTTTACGAGCCTAGTAGGGACTATATATCGCGATGGAGGGATAAAGACGGTGTTTACTGAGCGAAACATGAAAGTGAAAGAAATACAGAGAGGTTAACCATAAGATATCTCTGGTTGGCTACCATGTACTGGGGAAGGGGGAAAAAGGTACGAAAGATGAAGGTACAGATGAACAATATAATACTGTGTGCGTGCTGTCAGAATAAAATGAAAATTTTATTTCTATGAAGTGACTTGATCCATGCCTGAGAGTCTTCATTTAGTCTATATATATATATATATATATATATATATATATGTTCTATCATACCTTCACAAAAACATTTGTTCTTGCTATTGAACAAAGCCTGAATTAACGAAGATTGTTGCTTGTAAGTGTTATTTGGCATCGGCCAGACATTTTCGCCAATAGTATGTCCAGTACCCAAATTGGCTGGAATTTTGTATTACGAACAATTCTAGCGCAAGCTCTTTTCTTTTTCTTTTTCCTCTGCGAATACGGGCCACGATTTCGCCCAATAATGTACGAAAAAGGAGCAGCAGGTTCATTGAATGTAACCAAATTGTCTCATAAGAGATGCCACGGCTCTGAAATCTAGCTCTTTTATAACAGCCTATATAGTACATAATTGAACAAAAGGTTGAATTATAGGTTCTGCGCAGCATGAGGAATTGCGATGCTTGTCGTGTTTCGTTCGACCGGGAAATCGAACATGCGGAATTGATTACCGACTGATACACTTAAGCTGTCGTGTTCTCACACGTACACCAAACAGAATTCTAATTCCGCATGTGCCAATATACGTACACTCAAGCATCCAAGCGTTTGTACTTCGTCTACAATGGAAACGCGAACATGTTATGGCTAACTAGAACGCGTTCTCTTGCTTTCGCTTTCGCTAATTATTGTAATGCCGGCATAATTTCACCATGTATGCATATTCGGAGATTTGTGCCAATTTTTGGCGACCATAAAAGTGGCGGTGCGACATCGTGCCAGCGAACAATTATTTGCAAGAAGTGTTTTACTTTGCGATTTCTTGTTCATGTTTAATTTGTCCACGGTAGTGTACTCGCTCATTGTCTGTCATTCCTTTTTGTTGTTTTTGCGCTTATATTGAAGCCTGATGGCAACACGGGACAAGTTATAATACGTAGACCAATACTGAATTAATTTATAAGTGTCTTGAACCATTCCGAACGAGCACTTTGCAGAGTCCTATTTGGCATTTGCGCATATATATGGAACATGTCAGAGTTATGCGTAGATTGGTGCGCTAATCAAATGGGTAGAGAATTATTTGGCACCACCAAAAAATCACCGATAACAGTAATCAGTAAAACTTCTGTATGGGCAAGTTGTTACATGTCCAGTAAAAGAGAATAGCGCAAACCAGGACGACCCCGAAAAGTTAGGTTATGTGTCTGTCCCTCTCGCTTCTTGTGGTCGTCCTGGTTTGCGCTATTACCTTTAATTGGACAGTAATCAGCCCACTAATTTTGAGACGTAGAAAGGAAGGTCAGCTATCATAGCTACACAAGGAAAACATTTCGCGGTAATATATGAATGCATGCAAGGAGGCAATCATTTTCTCTTTTCCAGGTTGTGGTCACGCCGGTCGGGACTCCAGAATCGTCGGCGGACACGAAGCTTCGCCTGGCCAGTGGCCTTGGATGGTAACAATAAGTTTTTGTCAGGTTTAAAGCTTCAATGACGAAATGTATACTATAGTCTTTAGAGAAGAGTGACGCAAACTCGTTCGCTGGCATGAAACTTGGACATCTCGAACACATGGCACGCTGCGATAATCTCCCATCAATACTTTCGCGCTGGTGAAGCGATAAGCTATACTGCGCTTGCAGCATTTGCAGATTTATGCAAGTGTTAAACGGCCGGATGCCTTCACAATCTAAATTTTTTTTCGGATATGACAAAATCTTATCGCTTCACAACGTGCGCAATAATGGTGATTGATGTTTAACAAAAAATTGGAGGACGCTTAAGCTTCGCCTTCAAGAGTGGAACGCGACAGCCTTCCCGTCGACCCGCCAAGGGGTGTAAGACAATGGGCTACGGCGCAGCGACTACGCGCCCCGCATCGGACGCGGTGAGCGTCGAGCAACGCAGCGTTTGGCGCGGCAACGAAATGTGCGCCTGCGCAAGCGACGCACGCCTGAGCCTTAGAAACAGCTCGTTTCTAAGGCAACACCGCATTCACTAGAGGCGCTTTTGTACCGCTTTGAAGCATCAAACTCGTGGCTGAGTGGTAACGTCTCCATCTCACACTCCGGAGACCCTGGTTCGATTCCCACCCAGCCCATCTTGCAAGTTGTTTTTTATTCACGAAGTGCCTGCTGGGATTTATCGCTCACGGCCAACGCCGCCGACGCCGACACCGACGACACCGGCTTTTCTGCGACACGAGCTCCTTAACGCTGTCGCGTTAATATGAATGGCTCATGGGCCCACGAAGGACAGTGAGTTGGGGGAATCAGGAGTTGTGGACAGGTCCAGCCACGAAGGAATGCTCCCCCGCACGGTTACAGCATGCGAGCAATGCCCGATTCCGCAGCAAAGGCGTGTACTACAGCGCTCGCAGGACACCGTCAGCCTCCGTTAAAGGGACGCTACACTCCTCGAGGCTAAGTGGTCACTTGAACGCGGTACCTTCGTCGGAGGGCTGCGTACTTGGGACGCTCCCACAGCAAGTGCCTGGTGGTAGCGGCGCTGTGAACTCGGTTCCTATCCATGGGCGTACACGTTCCGGCAGCGTCGCGGTCGTTTCAACGTCCGCCATTCTGGGTTACCGCAGCGCCGACTAGAGGCCGTGAGAGTTGCGCACAGCTTAAGTAGAAATTCGTTAAGACGAATTCATCAAATCTAATACCATAAAGCTATAAGAAGTTATATAAGCTATATAAATAGCTATAAGCTATATAAAGCTATAAGAACACCAAAAGAAAACAATAAAGCTTGTTTACATTTATTTCTGGCCTCGGACCGTACGTGTGTTAAAAAAAAACTGAGTAAGACCAATCAGTATGACAAATAATTAATCAGTAATTGATTTCCTGGGCAACCCACAATGTAAGCTCCCCACAGAGTATTCAAAACTAAACCATGAGCTTTGCGTTGTTTCCGGCGCTTAAGTATCTCGAGGTATGAAATTCGGCATATCGAAAACGATCCGTTGGGCTTTGTGAGGTAATTAAGCTTTATATTTTCTGTTATCCCTTTTTATATTGCGCGTTAATTACTGATGATATACTGGTGTAACCTTTGGGTAGCCTATTCTCCCTTGTGTTCATCTCTGTGAACGAGCGACAACTGAATGCGGGGTCGTTTTCAGGCTGCCATATTCCTCGAAGGTCGGCGCGGACGAGAATTCTGGTGCGGCGGGGCACTCATCAACGAACGATATGTGCTCACAGCCGCCCACTGCCTTTCCCATCCGTCGGGTTTCAGGTACAGTTGTTTTCCCGTCTTCTTTTAAAGGGATTTTGTTTCCTAAATAAATAGTCATTTACAGTCGACAAGAACAACCACTGCAGAATCTCGCCTGGTCAAATTTGAACGGTCGCACTGTTACCTCCATTTTTTTTTTATGTACAACAGCGTAACCAACAGCATCGCCATATTTATACCGATTGCAGCACGAAGGCTTCTTTCAGCGATCTACAATTACCCCTGTCTTGCGCCAGCTGTCCCCGTGTTGTGTCTTCAAATGTCCTCATTTTAACGCACCACCAAATTTTCTGTCGACCTCGACTGCACTTCCCTCCCCTTCGTAGCCATTCTGTGATCCTAATGGACCATCGTTTCTGTGCTCCGTGCATTACAAGGCCTGCTTAATTCAATTTCTTCATCTTAACTTAAACTAAAATATCGGTGACGCCTGTTTTCTCACTTATCCTCACCGCTGTGTACCAAGGTATGCAGGATATGCAGGGTATACAGGATGTTTCTTTTCTTTTTTAATCATACAGGTCATTTTATAGAAAGTAATGAGCACTACGAACTTGGAGTTTTTACATACGAGTTTCTAAGCGCGGTGGACATACTTTGCCACTAATAACGTGAGCCTCAGAAGACTAATTTAAAGAAATTGAACAAATAAATTTTCTTATTCGTGCCTTTGTTATCTGGAAGGTGCTGTCTAAATGGCACATTTGGAGGCAGTCACATCTTCATGCACACCCACCTTTTAAACAATCTTGAAAATTGTATCCACTTTGAGATATTCATCACCAAATTCCAAAGCTCAAGCGAGGCAATATGGAGACTGAGCGTGTCCCGCTGTGCGTGAGACGGCAACGTCTCGCGTAAAGGGGCATGGCCGGTGTGAAGTTTGAATGATAGCATGTACGCGGAAAATCCTATTTTGCCTAGAAAAAAATATTGCCTATATTTACCGTTGAAGTTCGATAATAAATGTCTCGAATTAGGTGGTACCTTCAACACTTTAAAAATAAAATGTGAGGGTGCATTAAGATGTGACTGTTTTCAAATCCGCCATTTATACAACATGCACCTAAGACACCGTTAAAAAAGTTTAACGATATTTTTTTTGTTAGTTATTCTTCTGAAGCTTACGTTATTAAGTGAAAATTATGCCCACGTTGCCTAGGAACTCCTCTGCAAAACAGCTACGTTCACGGCGCTTATAGCATACTTATTAGGCCGGCAACTGGATCACCGGATTGCGACAGGTTCATTCCGGATTCGCTCTTGGGTTTCGCCAAGGACGTACAGCTCCTTAGATCACCCTGAATACGCCTCCCCCTTCCCCCTTCCTTTTCCACATAATAGGTATTCTAGCCATCCCTTACTAAAAGCATTTTCATCATCATCGTCATTAAAGATCTATTGTAAAAAAAAGCACCCTGTACATTTTTTTTTTTTTTTTTACATGTGGAACACCTATTCTAATCGAAACTGGCATATCTGGGCCATTGTCGTTTCTACAGGTAGGCTACGCAGCTAGGTGCAAGATTGTAAACAAGATAAAATCGAGAATAATTTCGCTAATTACCGAAAACGTGCTAATTAGCAGTCATTATACTCATTCTATTGGGAACATGTATTAGCGACATTGTAGCAAAGCAACATGGAAATTTCAAGTCTACTTAGCAGAAGTTCCAAGATTAGCACCACTTTCGAGATATCCTACCTTAAAATATATTACAAACTACATTGGTGTATAGCTTAACAGTTTCCCAAAAGCGTGCCTCTAAAAGTTTGAAATCACCCGCCGTGCTTGCTTAGTAGCTATGGTGTTGGGCAGCTGAGCACGAGGTCATGTGATCGAATCCCGGCGATCGTATTTCGATGGAGGCGAAGTGCGAAAACAGACGTGTACTTGGATTTAGGTACACCTTAAAGAACCCCAGTTGGTCCGAATTTCCGGAGTCTCCCACTACAGCGTGCCTCGTAATTATAAAATGGTTGCATGTAAAACCCCATACTTTATTTTTTTTTTAATTTAACAGGTTGAAATCATCTTAACTGGAAGGACGAGAGATCTTGTACAAATTTTGGGGCG
Organism: Dermacentor andersoni; assembly: GCF_023375885.2. Classification (NCBI taxonomy): domain Eukaryota; kingdom Metazoa; phylum Arthropoda; class Arachnida; order Ixodida; family Ixodidae; genus Dermacentor; species Dermacentor andersoni. Next base: position 129,350,450 of record NC_092818.1, on the reverse strand, counting down.
ATATCTCGAAAGTGGGACAAGCCTGCTAAGCGGACTTCAATACTCTTCGGCTCGAATTTTGTGATTACTACATGTGCCCAAAAGCGAACAATTAAAAACTTAATTAGCAAACTTCGAGTATTAGCAAAATTACCGACGAAAACTTTCTTGCTACTAATGTCCGTCTAACGACGTAGCTTACTTGCAAAAACTGCAGGGGCCTTTACCCCATGGATTACATGTCCAGAAATTGATGACTTTGCCCCTTCGGCTATATGTCGAGCTTCACCGCGGTGCGCCAGCGTAACTCAATGGGCAGCATTTTCAAACAAAGACATTGCAAGAAGGCCGCTCGAATTTCAACAACTTTCACTTCGCAACTCTTGGTTTTTCCCGGGAGGACGCTCTTGGTTTTTCCCTGCTGTACGATTCCCCGCCTCGAGAGCTCACTGATTCTTTATGCCCTAAGGAAGGTCTGGCATGCCGCCATCGAGCGTCTGTTTCCGTGGTGTAGCGGTTATCACGTGCGCCTCACACGCGCAAGGTCCCCGGTTCGATCCCGGGCGGAAACATTCCTTTTTTTCGTTTTTTTTTTTTGAGGAACCTCTACATATATGCTCACACCCAAAATAAACGGGGTTGAACATAATATATTCTCGACAGAAGTTCTTTTTCTGTCAGGGCGAGTGAGTGAGTGAAAACTTTTGAGTCTTTCAAGAGTTTCGCGGTTACGAGGTCTCCGTCGTCTTCATCTTCTTGGCGCTGGCGACTTGAGACTCCTCTTCAGCAAGGGTGGGCCCCTTGCTGAATATTCGTGCAGAGTAAAATTGTACTTTTTTTTTTTTTGTAATATCAGCACACCAGGGAGACTATGACAGACAAGAATAACCTTACTTTTCTGTCTGCCCAACCTTATAATGAAACGTTCGAAGGCTTCATAATCGTGATGAGTGGAAGAGAAAAAAGAATAATTTGCCTCAAGAAATGAATTTATTGCTCTCGAAAACGTAAAGATACGTCCCTAAGCTTCTACGGTATTTGCAGTGCCGTTCATTAAAGATTTACTTGCGGTGCAAGCAAGAAAGATACCGACCCATCGTCAGGAAACAAGTTCGGAGAATCCGCAAGATTGCACGACATCAGATTTAGTCCTCTGAATTAGTTTCTTCATATTTGTCAGGAGGCCAATTCTTAAAGAGGGAGGGTTACTTATCGTTACGTCTTAATGGTAACTTCAACGATGACTATTATATCTGCGTCATAACGGTGTGTTGCTTTGCCGGGGCATCGTTTGTCGGTTGTGTGTACGGTGCATAGAGAGAGAGAGAGAGAAGGATAATGGTTTGTTATTCCAAAGAAAGTCCGAACCCCAACACTTCATATACATACGTGTAATCAATCATGTTAAATATCTCGAATTATGGAATAAGAACGTGCGTTTGCGCATGCTTCGTTGCGCATGCTTTCTCTTGAATTTCGATGGACTTCTGCAGAGTTCTCTTTCATCGTTGTGTGTGCTGATGATGATGGTGAAGATGATCATGACAACGGCTACGACGATGACAAATTAGATTGAGATGATGATGCCAGAAGCTGTGTTCCGGTGTTACGTCCTCGTTGGCCGAACAAACTTAACGAACAGTAAACGGGTGGTTTCTGCATTAGTAACACATCGTTATTAAGCTGCAACAGTTTTAGTAGACAGTTAGCTTGCAATGTCTTTCCGCACCATAAGGTGTCACCATAAAGCGTTAGAACACAGAAAAAAAAAGCAACATATACCAATGCATTTTTCAACTATATTAGCATACTGTCTCATGATAATGACTTCGTTCTATACAATTCAGCTTCGATACGTCGATACCTTATCAGCACTTTCCTGTTCCTTGCCATCGCCCCTCAAAGATAACAAAAATAAAAGACGGAAGCCGAGCGCAAGCTCGAAAACCTATGTGATTCTAAATTACGAGCCGGGTTCAGCGCCGTTTCGCAGTTTCTTAAGCTTGCTCCCACAAGAGAATATGTTTAAAGGGAAGCTTTGTTTGGCTCTTCCCCTGGGTATGGCGTTCTTCATCGTTGATGATGATTTGTAGGTTTTTCGGGCACAAGGGCCAAATTTGACCAAAGATCATCATGACTATTCTAAATACGTTACAGTGCTAAAAAAATTACTATCCAGTGTAAGGTTATTTTGCATATACTTGAGGAGGACATACCTGCATAAGCTGTACTAAAGAATTCTGCAAATGATGATGGTAAACATGTTGGTATGTTCTGATGATCGTGCGATAGCCTTCAGTAAAGACACCGGTGTATAGTGCCGTAATAAAACTGGTACATAATGTTCAGTCAAACTATATGACCATGACGAGGTGCTCATAGTTAGACAAGGCTGCTGCAGCAGGGGCCGAGAGATTCCCTCGTCGGCTATATATATATATATATATATATATATAGAGAGAGAGAGAGAGAGAGAGAGGGGAGAAGGAGAGAAGTCGGGCCACCACTCGGTATGTCCAACTGAATATGCGCCACTCAATCCCCCAGAATTGATTTGGCGCTGCGACGCAAGGACTATACAGCCTTAAAACTTTTCAAGCGAAGTTTTTCCTATTTTTCTTTCTTTTTTTTTTCCACTTCCGCGGACTTTGGCGTTCGGCAGCGTTTCCTCGCCTAGTAGGCATCGCATCGCTTCGGATGACCTCATTCGCGCAAAGTGCCATGTGTCGCGCTGCGAAATGGATGAATGAGGGTGCGGGCGCATCGGCAACAAACTTTCTGACCTTGGACGGCCTCGAATTTAACCTTGGCTCAGACTAGGCAAAGAAGTGCTTCGGACTAAAATAAAATTTAAGAAAATCTAGTAGAAAAGGAGCAGCTTTCTCGTGCCTTTCATTCGTCCGCTGCGCGCGGTAAAGCTGTCACTCCAATTGTTCGGCGTCTTCTTTTTCTGTCACGACAAATGATCTTTGACGTGTGCTTTAAATATCGTTGACCACATAAAAAAAAAAAGGAGAATGGGTCATGGGAATAACGACGCAAACAATCAACATAATGTCTCTATGTGCCATGTAGAAGGAACTTCCCTGTAAGCGTTTTGCAACAAGGCCCTTTATGACGGCTTAAGCGTATAGAGTCAACTAAGAGCACCAACGTTTTCAGCGAGTAACGTTTCGGGCACTGCCAATGGATCACTCGCACTTTCGGGGCCATGGCTACCATAATAAATAGACCCAACACGGCGTCCATCGGTATCGGCGCCCCCATTCCACAAAGTGGGATAGGGGCTCTCCTCTGATGGCCGAAGAAATATAGGTTACCGTGGGGTATGCGGGTAGATGGTCATCGGTAACTGCATGGAGTACATTTCGGAGAGAGCGGTGCATAGCCATTGCGCAGGACGGCTATGCAGTTTCAGAATCCACATTTCCTTTTTTTTTTTTTTTGAGAAGTGCTTCCCACGTAGTCGTGCCGCTTTGCCGTGCTCTCGCAAGAGAGAATTTACCCGCACACGCCTTGTTTTATACCTTGTGCTCGTTGCCTCGAAATCAACGCGTGTCCTGTGCGCAGGTACCGTCCCGCGCAGCTGAGCGTGCGGCTGGGCGAGCACCACATCTACAACGACCGCGACCACGCGCACCCGGTGGACTTCCGCGTCGATTCGGCCCTGCAGCACCCGCGGTTCGCCCGGCACGGCTTCTACAACGACATCGCGCTCCTGCGGCTCGCCGCACCGGCAGAGTTCAACGACGCCGTGCGGCCAATCTGCCTGCCGGAGGCCACTGCCGCTGCCGCCTCCTCGACGACTGCGGCGACGTCCACGGCGGCGTCACCGAAGGCACGAGACCCCATCGCGGGTCTCATGGCCACCGTCATTGGATGGGGAACGCTGTCCTACGGTGAGCAGACGCCGTTCCGCGCGACTTTGTGATCGTGGCACGTGATGTCGGTGATTGTGTGAGTATGCGGGGGGCAAAATAAACAACAGCCAGACTTATGAAACTTTAAGCGGGCACCAGTCAAATACGTTTCCTACTTTCGATGACGCCACGGCGGAGGCCAATTCCTTCCAATACTGCCACCTTTCGCGAACGATGCGTTTTGTTCGCATCTGTGCCTCATCGCGCGGAGGCACAGATGAAAGGGGCAGTTTGGTTTTGTGGACAGAGCCTGAATAAATTATGAGGTTGTCGCTGGGTGTAAGGACAAACAGTATCAACATGTAGAGAGTGTTAGGTTGGCAATACCTGGACAAAGCGCCTTAGACAGGCTGCCCGACGTTCCAATAGTTGGAACACTTTATTCACGCTTAATGTGCCCCCGATTGCTTTTTCACGTGGAATGAATGCGCATCTTAGAAACTCGGCACTCTAGCACATAATTTTCCTTTCAATCTGATTTCTTCTGCATCAGTAAATTACCGTCCTACAACACCAAAAACACCACTCTTACAACGATAAGACGTTTGGTAAGCCAGAAAAAGCGCAAGAACGAAATACGGGTGGCGACGCCTACTTATGTTCCCGCACCTGCATGGGGGCTGTGACGTCTTGGATTTTGATGGCATCTTCTAGGGCCTACTAATTACATATAGCGGCACAGATTTACTACATTGTGTTCTAAAGGAACCAAATGTTAAACATGGGAAGTTTCGGGAACTTTTATTCAGCCAACGTGGCCCAAATGCGAAAACATGCTTTGGAATCCCTGACGTCACGCTGACGTACCGGCGCTGGGGTTTCGACGCGAAATACAAATACTGATACTTGGACGTTGATTTTCTCATCTCACAATCAAACTTTTTTTTTTTAAATGACTGCCTGCAGGGTTCTCAAACAATGCTTCATTAATCTAAACTGATTTATTGTTTCGCTTTAGTGTCCCTTTAAGACATATCAAAAAGAAAATATTAAAAATTGGTAATAAAAAAAGGAAACTTAAAGCAAATGCGCAATTACGCACCAAAAGCAACTGTAATACCGTGAAATGCAACTACTTAGTTTGCATAAACTCAATGCTAATATATCAATTAATATTTCCGTGGATGTGCTTTGTTAAAGCCCTGACATATATATTATTTGAGTACATAAAGACGGCATATGTTATGTCTCTTTCGTACAATTAATTTACTGGTCCTAAACTTAGATTGTGATATCTACCTTATTACGGACTTAAAGAATTTAAAATTTTTGTTTCAATTCTACGTTGAATACCCATGTTTTCTGTGGTTACCCGAAAACCACTAAATACACTTACTGCTCTCTGTAGTCATTAGACTTTAAACTTTACTTTTTGGACACAACATATTTCCTTCACGCCAGTTCCGCGGTGATCAAACGAGGGCGTCTCTGCATTTAAAGTGTATTTAATCACGCAGCGTCATAGGTAAAGCTTCCCCTTAAGATTGACAGCGTCGGCGAAATCAAGTTGAAATCGTTTCTATGCACTTACAACACACGCATAAGCATTGACCGAACGTGGTCCCAGCGCACTCCGCAGCATTTCGCGAGTAAAATGGGCACTGAAAATTGGTCGCTTCACAAACAGGTGCTTCTCTCACAGTTCGGCAAGTGTTGAGGACAAATGCAGCCTGCATAGCAACGACTCGAAGGTATTTCAAAACATAACTAGAGCATAATAGATGACGCACACCAAAGCAAAATAGCCATTGTGTGGGATATTGAGGGAACATGGCGTCATTCGTACGTGGCACAGGTGCAGGATTTAGATTTACAAAACACCCCTTACACTTAATGAACAGTTACACATAGCTGGCTGTTTACCGGGTCTTTACCAGAGCCAAGATACAGAACATTTCCGGATCAAACCTCTAAAAAAGATGCAATAAGTTAACAACACCAGGAAACGCGCCAAATGTCGGTCTGTAATTCTTCATCGTGGTTGGCACTTGTGATTTCTTCCTTGAAGTTCTGCGCAGAAACTAAGATTTGTTTGCGAGACAACCCTTTTCGTGCACTGTGTGCGAAGACTTGGATGAATACCAACGCCACGCGCGCCGACCATCCGAACGAGAAAAGCAAACTACTGGCAAATGAAAAATGAGGGCCATCGTTCGCCTTGCAACGACCGTGGCTGTACTGGACAATCATTACAGGCGATGCGTTCGCAAGATTTCACGTGACTAGCACCGAACGTGTCGGTGTCTATACGGGCGTCAGCGTTCCCAGAACCGAGCTACGACAGCATGCTTGGCATGTTCAGAAGTTGGCACTGTGCCAAGAATGCCGACGCTCGAAGACGCCGACGCGCCCGGACGCTATATATAGTGACGCGAAATCTTGTGAAATTGAAAGTATCCGCAGAAAGTTATCGTCAGAGAATACGGCCCTTGACTCTGCGTGAGAAAGCTACACAGCTGTGGCTGGACAGACAGCGAAGTTGTACTAAATGCGCACATAACAAACACCGTGTGGCCGAAATATGTTCCAAGGAAACCGCAGCGCCGGTGATTTTTCATTCGCGCCCTCATAGAAAGCATCCACCGATCGCGACTGTGTTTGCGAAAATGTCCTCAATCTACAAAAGTAGGGCGCGATGCATCAGCTTCTCCATACGTTGCAGGCGGGTCAAACAGCGGCACCCTGCAGCAGGTGTCGTTTCCGATCTGGCACAACGAGGACTGCGACCGGCGCTACGTGCAGCCCATCACGCGGGGATTCCTCTGCGCCGGCTACATCGAGGGAGGCAAGGACGCCTGTCAGGTATGCACTCGCATGCAAACGATGTAATAGCGTGGACAAACAAGAGCAGGGACGGGACAATTCTAACACGAACACAAAATGCAATAGTTTCGCTTTTGCTGGCGTTGCTCGTACGACGGAGAAGTGGCGAGGGTGCATTCAGCCCCAGTCATCAGCAGCGTCCAGCTGATTCGGTTCTCCGTTTGACTCGCACCTCCAATGGCGGATCCATATGTAAGGGACCAGGGGGCCCGGACATTCCATGATACATTAGCGTTACATGACTTACGCAATTCAAGAACTGAATTGAAGAAATGTATGCTTGGCTTTACCATAGTACAGATCGAAGCCTGCATGCATAGTCATCTGAACTGACCATCAATTTCTGAATACGCCACGCCACCGTTTGTTTTTTCGGGCACACATATCTTCCGGTGATTTTTCAGTCATGCAGAAGCGGCCATGTAAAACTGTTTCATATTTCCGCTAGGTTCTTGCTACACGCTTTCTACTGAATCAATTGTATTTTATTCGGGATTTACAACTGATACTTGTTCGCAGACATGGTCATGACTTGGAATCGTTGCGCTTTAATAACCAAAATTGAGCGCACAGAAAGTCCCCTTCCGTTCTGTATTTGTTCACCGTTCGAGAGGTTCAAGCGTAACGCTAAACCATGTTATCGCGATCAGTATGCTTCGTTCTTCGGGCAACTCTACCACTTCATTTTTTCTCCCTTTATATACCGAAACACTTCCTGTTAAGACATGGTCAAATTCGAGGGGCTGCTTCTGTGCCGTGGTCAACAGCATACTGATATCTGTGTCCGCGCGCCGAAACCATACATAAATCTTTCCTAGACTGCAGAGATGCTGTACTTTTGGGGGGACATTCTCCAACGAACAATTAACAAGGACCTACATATCACACCATACACAATTTGGTTTCTGCCATTTAAGAATACCGGCGGTCCTCCATGTGTCATGTTCATGTTGCATGGCTTGTACAATCTCTGGAGGTCCAGACTGTGTGGTCGACATGTCGACATGTCGAATACCCGCGATATACTAAGTATTCTTTTAGTGAAACATCAGCTTATGTAATAAGTGTGTATGCAGTAGCTTCCTCAGGAATGGCTGCACTTATTTGACGCATCTGTTTGTTTACCTGAATTTCCAGTGAGTGTGTAGCGACCGACATCTCTCTACGTCCTATTCACAGTGTTATTTCTATGTAATAAAAAAAAGAACAATGGTTTCTGTGGTGTAGTCATTATCACGTGCGCCTTACACGCGCAAGATCTCCGATTCAATCCTGGGCGACAAGACCATATATTCTTTTCTTCTTGCAGTCGCTGTTTGTCATGAATTCGTGGTTAAGTTTTATCTAAGAAACCACGTCCAGGGACTATGGCCTGTGTGAAACAGTATAACCGTCCAAGGGATAAGCCCTGGCTATGCAAGCGACTGAGAGAGGCGTTTCACGTGCTGGTTTCCATGGTGCAGCGATTATCACGTGCGCCTCACACGCGCAATTGCCCGGTTCAATACCTGACGAAAACGTCTTTCTTTTTTAATCTTGCGGTCGCTATTTGTCGTGAATTCATGGTTAAGTTTTATCTTAGAAACCACCTCGAGTGACATGGCTTCCGAAACGTACCTGTGTTTGTCCACTTTAAACGTACGAGGATTGGCTGCTAAAAGAAAACAGAGTAATGCATATCGCCTAATGACGGATCAGGTAATGGATGTGTTAGCCATCCAGAAAATAAAAAAATGCCGGAGAAGAAGATACCGCGAGCATGGTGCAGCGTTTCACGTCACGGTATTACGTCATAGTCAGCCATACAAATCATGCGTCAGCTCGACATGTGCTTTTTTTTTTAATTGTCGAGACTTGTTATGCGGGTGTTACAGTTGGAAAGTCAATTAGTGTGCGACGTTCGGTACGCCAAGGTTGCCCACTCAGCCCTCTCCTTTTCTGTGTGTGTATTGAAACACCGTGTCGCTTCATATTGCAGAATGGCGCCATTCACGGTTTCCGCCTGCACGCGTCGGAGGTTAAACTCTTGGCGCATGTAGATGACGTAGCTCTATTATGTGACAACAAAGAAGGCGTCATTGAAGCAGTGAGAGCGGTTAAACAATTTAGTGATATCTCTACAAGTACTGTGAATTGGGGAAAGTGCCTGGGGTTCTGACACGGAGAATGACCTTCAATTCCAGATGCTTTTGCAAACATTAGGTGGGAAACTAGTCCGGTAAAATATCCTAGTAAGCTGCTTGAATTCGACAAAGATAATGATCAGCACTGGCAACAACAAGCAAAAGATGAGCATGAGAAGGTGGACAGGTGGAAAGTGGCTAATCTGTCCATCTTCGCCAGAGCAACAGTGTGTAGTTGGTTCTTTATCAGTAAGGTTTGGTAGGCAATGCAGCTGTCATACTGTTCTCAGTCAGAAATTTCACCGCATATCTACAGTGTTTGTGTGGTCCTCGACTTGGGAGAGGTGTAGTCGAACAAACCTGTTCAAGCGCGTCACAGATGGGGGAGTAGGTCTTCTACACCTTTTTGTACGTTAGCTCGTTAACAGACTTACATTTTTTCGGGACGTCAGCGACCATTTCTTGCCTACTGTATGTCAGATGAGAATGAGCAGAGCGCTACCGGAGTTTATTGTTGCGACAAACAGCATTCCCGGAACCCTTACGGGCTTTTATAAAAGCTGACATTTTTGAAAGGAATATCTTAGTTCTGTCCAATGAAAAAAAAAAGATGTATAGGGATGTGTGCGATACTGAATTTCCTGTGCCTTTATATAGATCCCTTTACAGTGGTAGGCATGGCCAGAATATACTTAAAATGGTTAAGAGGGCAAATTTCACCTGGGGTTAAAACTTTCTTTTTCAAATATCATACAGGAACGCTTTCTGTAAAGACAGTTTTGGAAGAAATTTTTTTTTGTACCGTGGAGAACACATTGTTTAATCTGTAAACAACCCGAGACCACAGATCATGTTTTCCTGCATTGTTGGGAAGGAGTGCGTTTTCGGGATGTTTTACAGAGGACAGTTAAAAAAGAACTCCCGCTAGATCCACACGGCATCAGGTAACTAGCTATAGAAAACGACGATGGGCATCTCCACAGCCTATGGCACTCCAGAATGGCTGGGTATTACTGTGACCCAGAAGCACGACCGGCGCCAATGTACTTTCTAGAAAGTATAAACGCCTATCTGCGGGCGCAAAAAACACAAGAATGCCCTCCGGAATGGTTGTCGAGGTTAGAACATTTGAAAAAAACTAAGAGAACTTTGATGTGATTTCAACCATACCGGTCGGTAGATGTTACATATGCCTTCACATGCTTGCTCTATGAGTGAACTTGCAAATGAACCGATAAAGGAAAAAAGTTTCTGTGGTGTCGCGGCTATCACGTGCCCCTAACACGCGCTTTTTTTTTATTCTTGTGGTGGCTGTTTGTCATGAATTTGTGGTTAACTTGTATATTAGAAACCACGTCCACTCATTATTGCCTGTGTGACGCTGTATACCCGTCCAACCTATAACCCCTGGCTTGGTAACCGACTGAGAGAGGGGTTTCATTGCTGGTTTCCGTGGTGTATTAGTTATCATGTACCCGCCGTGATTGCTCAGTGGCTATGGTGTTGGGCTGTTGAGCACGAGGTCGCGGGATCGAATCCCGGCCACTGCGGCCGCATTTCGATAGGGGTGAAAACACCCGTGTACTTAGATTTAGGTGCACGTTAAAGAACCCCAGGTGGTGGAAATTTCCGGTGTTTTCCACTACGCCGTGCCTCATATTCAGAAAGTGGTTTTGGCATGTAAAACCCCATATTTTTTTTAGTTATCATGTGCTCCTCACACGCGCAAGGTGCCTGGCCCGATCTTCCAAATAAATCCTCGCTATGAGAATTTCGAACAGTTGCAGATCAAGGATTCATCTAAGCATATTCGCGAAACGAAGTAAAGGGTAAAAGGGCTACAATTAACACGACAAAGTTTAGTGTTGTTCACGAGAGGCATACGCAAACTGACATTCGGCCTAGAGCTACTTCAAAAATTCTGTTCCTATTAGACTAGATCTCTTAGTATGCGAGTCTGAGATTTCATCTGCAACCTCGTAATAGGTGATACAGATGACAGACAGCATAGTGAGACCTTTTCCTGATTTAGAATGATTCTGTCCAATGAAGAACGGTTTAGACCAGTTCCACTTAAAGTAAAGCTTCTGGTAGAAGGTAAAGAAAGACGCAGTGCAATCCTGATCGGTTTAATACAATGTTTGCTACTTATTACTTTTTAGAGCTGGGAATTGATTGCAAATTTTATCCCAATTAATCGGAAACTTTTATTCGGTTAAATAACCAATTATTGGGCTTCTTGATTTACGTGCGTGGGCTAATAAAAGCATAACCTGTTATTATTCTTCGTAAATCCTCCTTGAAACAACAAACCAGGGTATTTAAATCGATGTTTGCCTTTGATATTACGTCAGAAACAATTCGCTTGATTGGAAATATATTTATCAAGATTATCAAGTGACTTAGAAGCAACCGTAAGTCGAGCTGCGGTGTGGGTTATCGCTTCACCACTTATCCTGCTAGCTTGACGTGCGGCGCTCGCGGACGACGCTTGTCCAGATACACTCGGCGGTGCTGTCTGGATCAGCAAATTGTAGCTCAGTCTGTCGTTCCCTACCTTGCTGCTGAGTAAGCGAAGCGGGGACAACATTGCCCACGCTAGCTTAATTTTCTTCATACGACCCCAATAGAGAAATCGCGACCAAATAACTTAATCCCATATAAAAGTTAATCGAACAATCTATTCAGAACGTTAATTAGTCAGTTTGCCTAGTCCCACTATCTATAAAATGTCACACTCGGAAATACTTTCATAGAGGAACGCAAAACTGCTCCCAATGTCTTGCGTTTAAGAGAAAGCAGCGAAGTTCCACAGTATTTGAGCGTTCCCGCACTTGCGATTTAAGCGCCCAAATATGTCACAAAATCTGTAGACGATCACTCTATTTCGAAAGTGATGCACAAACCAGCCCAGTTTAGTACACGCAAACTGTAAGCTAACAGTACTGCAGGTAATTCAACAACATAAACAGCGGTGTCTTCATCCCCCAATGAGAATTTGGTAGAGCGTTTAAATCGGAGAAAGCGTATTACACGCGCGAAGAGACCCCGTATTCCGCGAGTCCAAATTCAGCGTAATTTTCGAAATCGAGGCGAAGTCAGGATGTCAAAATTGTGCTCTCTAAGCCTACCGCAAGTAACAATTTTCAGAACTGCAATGTCTATTTGTAAATTTTGTCTGATGAGGTATATACATCCGACATAAAGCTTCAGGGAAAGCTCTTTAGCTCGGGTACAACTCTGATACAAAAACACGTAAAACGCAGAAGCGTTCTTGTGAGACAACGGCTGGACCGATCTGAAGGAAATCCGCCGAATTCGAGAGAGAAAGGTGAATTGTAGTGACTGTAGGAAGCAGAATTTTGATTTAAAGCGTGATATATTCTTGACAAAAATTTCCGCCCCCCCCCCAAAAAAAAAGAACAAATTTAAGGCACGGAGCTAACAAATCCGTAGCTCTGCGCCAAAACTAGGTAACGCAGGTTCTGTCAACTAGGTCTGCTAGAGCATCTAAGTTGGACAACCTTGATGTATGAATTGACAAGGTACGTGAACTTGTCACAGTGTTTGCTGATTTTGCCATAGTTAGTTTCACAAATTAGTGGTATATTTCACAGCGTTGTAGATTCGCCAATTTTGTACACTTTATATGTATTATTGGGTAAAGTTTACAGAATTGTGATATCGCTTTTTATTGCTGAGTTACAGAGCTGTAAACATGATGCTTGAGTCTTTTTGACATTGCAATTTTCAACAATCTTATTGAAAAAAAAATGACGCCATAAATTTAGAATACACTTGGTACAGTCACTAAATTTTGACTTTTCCTTTTAAGCGCAATCAATTTAATAAAGGTGGGAGCATCGGTTACCGAGAAAAACGGTTGATCCTTTCCTATGTATTTATATAGGAGGCTCAGAATTAAAGCGTCCTTTCAAAGACAACGTTTTGTGAAGTTTATAGTTTGTCTATGGACAGATAGCCTTACGTACTAAGTTTTGTTTTTGTTTTTCAGTTTTTGCTAACATAATCCACTGATATAATCAACTACTCCAAATTCTACGAATCACAAACGTATACCTAAAGAAATGACTATTTATCAGTTGGACTCTCTATAGACGTCCAATGAATAAATGTATATGCTATAAAAACTTATATAGAGCCAGAGAGTCTGGGGACAAGCCTCTAGACTGTATTCTGTTGCCAATATAGAGACTCTGTAGGCTGTCCGAATCCATGTAAGGGTGGCGTCGCTAATCCGGGTAGCTGCCATGAACATTTTTTTTTACATGTTCAAGTGTGCCTTGTATGTGTAGTTATCAAAAGTGTGGGTGTGGTGGGGGGAGTGAACCATAAACAGCTATGGCTAGATACCACGTTTTGACAAGGAGGCTTATCTTCCTCAGGGACCTGCCGAAGATCTCCTGTCCCTTGTTGCCTGTTCATCTCTTGTTCGCCCACTGTTAATTACTTCAAGCCTTGGTCTTCCATGGTGAACCTCTTTCTCGTTCTGATATCGCATACTGTCACGTTGTGGTGACGGCGGAGAACAGGCCAGCGCGACACTGCGAGTCACGAATCTATTTATTGTGCGAACGTGTGCCCATAAAAAAAACAAGCGACACTTAACGCGCGACGATAGCGGCGAGCACAGTCGTCGGTCGACGAGGTCTTAAAACCACGGGTCAAGTGCGTCGGCTATTTCTAGATAAGACTCAATGCGCATTCCAGCGTAATTCCTGGTGATAGCGTATGTTCCAAGATGTACACCACTATTCACGTAGCGCACACAATCCGACAAGACAAGATTCTTGGCCAATCCCCCATAGTGGGTATGCGCCAGTGTATGGAAGACAAGACAAGACAAGACAAGATTCTTTTGTTACGGAATCGACAACATTCAGAAATGTTCCGAAACATGTGGCGTGTATCTGTAACTGCGGTGAGCCGGTGAAAAACACAGTCATCGAAAAAAAAAAGCAATGTGCGCGTGTCAACACATGCAGTGCCTTGCTTGCCCACTCGCAGGGTGACTCCGGGAGCCCGCTGATGGTGCGCGACCGGGACCGTCACTGGCTCGTCGTGGGCGTGGTCTCGTTCGGGAGTCGATGCGCGGCCGCCGGCTTTCCGGGCGTCTACACCAGGGTCAGCGAGTACGTCGACTGGATACGACGCAACAGCCGGCCCTGACCACCGACGTCCGCGTTGCCTCTTCCCGCCGCGATGCGGCCTCTTTAGACCAGTTTTCCGTCGCATGCGCCTCCCGTCGACACAAGCACGCACCTGCCGACGTGCGGCGTGTCGCAAGAGGAGGAGGCTGTGTCGTCGCCTGTGTACCGTATAATGTGTTACGGAGGAGTGGCCGCACACACACTGCTGCGAATTCGCTCGTCCTGTCTGCGCAAACGCCGCTCAACGTTGCAGCGCGCGGCAGGCGTGACCTCCGGCGTCCCGCCGGCTGTGTCGAAAAGCCCGGTTCACGCGGAGAGCAGTTGCCCATCGCGGCGCATCCGTCAATAAAAACGGCGCACGAAGATTTGCGTGCACCGTGGAAGCGCAAGTTGGTTCTTCACGCTTGCTACACCTGCGGTTCGCTTTATTTAAATTTGGTTGGTGAAGTCCTTCTCTAGCACTCTGGGCGATAATTAGAGAGATCTAGTGGCGCGAAATTTCTGCATCACCCGCATACGCTTGTATAAGGCAATCTTCGGCCTTTTTTACCAACGTCATTTTACTTAATTTGCCGTATACATCAAGACGTTTTTCGTGTGGCAAGACGCTATGGCTAAAACATCTCTATTACGAAGGTTTACGTATTACGGCGCGTGGTAGCATCGGTTTAGAGCGCGCGTGCAACACCATATGCAGACTTATTTGGCTGCTAGACAACCGTGAGATAATGACTTCAGCAATATAAAAGGAGAAATCAGCCGCGATGGCGGCAGCACAGGCCTTCTTTAATGTATAAGCCATAAATAACAAATTCGAGATTATCCGTAATACAGCGCGCTAGATATGTGGATAAAGTAGTCGGACGCTATGTTTTACTCAAGAAGAATTTGGGTACGGGCTAGTTGGTATTCCACTGCAAACTTGACTACAGCGCGCACATATACAAAAGGACCGAAAGAACGGCGAGGACGAGCACGTCGTCGTTCTTTCAGTTCTTTTTGTCTATGTATACGAGCTGTAGACAGGTTTTCTATGCTTTAACATCAACTACAACGAGCCTCTGTCACCTGATTTCACACTGTGCACAGTTGATCTCAAGGCACAATGATGACTACCACCGCCCTCTTAGTGCCACGTCGTGTTTGATGCGCTGCACCGTAATAGAATTCATGGAAGGACCAAATAAGTAGTTATAGGAACAACGATGAGAGCTGCAAATACGAAGTTAATGCTCTAACGTAATTGAATGTCATTGCTGTAGTTATTGTGCTGGACAAGCAATTTTGTCCACGTGAAGCGACCAACGTGAGGGTTATAGAGGCGAGCCTGATGCGCCGTCTGGAGAGGTAGTAGATATCCATGCTTCAATGTGCACCGGGAGAGCGGTGAAAATGATGGTACGAGTGCCACGATGAAGCACAAGGCTAGCGGAATTACAGCTAAGAGTTCGTAACGATGGTTTCTGCTTTCACGTTGCACTGGTGTTACTTTACAAACAATATTGTGTGAAGGGCAACATTACAATTGCGGAGTGAAAGTAATGAAGTTACTTTTAAATTATTTTTGAATTCAGACAGCGAATAGGCCGGTTCATGCAGCGCTGAACGGAACATTTTAAGCACGCAACCTTGGCTGCATCCTACGGCACACTGGGGCTTACAAGCCTCTGAATTTAGGGAATAACACGATGTCAGCAAGCCCAACAGCGTTTCTCTTAAAGATTCCCAGCAAAATAGACTACACATTGTGGTGAAGGGCGCGCGCTGGAAAATCTCGCTTCCAACTTTCAGGACGGTCAAGTTTGCATGTGTTATTCTTCAGTGTAAACGTGAACTCCTTTGCAACGTCCGCAGCTTCCGTTATCGTACGTTATCGTATTTCAACATAAAAAGTAGCTTCAATAAGAACAGGAATAGCCTAAAGACGACATTAATGCTCGCGTTATACTATGTAGTACATTGAAATGTAAGCAGTAATATATTCAAGGAGTTAGTCTCAACCTTGCTAATTACACTGCAGAAGAATCGACATTTGGGCAAGTTGGTACTGGTTGAACATCTTGAAAGGGGCGGCGCAAGACGACAAGCCTAATACATAATCCACCAGGATAAAAAAAAGAAATTAAAAGAAATTAAATGCTGTTATTTTGCCATAGTAATATCAATACTTTCATGCCTCCTGTTATGCCTCCTGTTAATATTCGCTAATCATCTCAGCGTTGCATTGACAGCACCTTCTCGGAGGCAACCAAAATTTCCAACCAAAATTTCCTTTCGATATAGTGTGAAACTTCCACCTCGCAGAAGCAAAACAAATCGTTATGTTCACAGCTAGGACGTGTCACGCTGAGCGTGTCGGCTGGTGCGTGCGTGTGTTTAACCAGAATGCGCGGGTGAGTGGACCAGTGCTTAGGCAACCGGATATGCAATGAGGCATGCCCACAAACAGCTTGGCCCGATGCTACAGTAAATACAGTGTACTAAGTGACTTCAGGACACCGTTCGCGTCCAGATAGAGTTTCAAGTCTCTCTACAACAGCGCCCATCACCACCGTAGCTAGATTAGAGTTGAGCCTTTCATGGAAGAAAGACTCGTTTGAGAGTCAGCGTGGCCGTAGTTGTCGCCTACGGTTGTGTGAAGTGCCCGATGGAGATTCCGGCTTAGCACCAGCTTCCGCGATGGTCAAATTCATGGCGTCGGGTTGCCTAGCCTTGAGCGCTGAAGTGCGCACGCATTAGCTTTGAAATTGGGAACGCACATTTCCACTCCTGCGAGTGTGCTCTCAGACAATGCCTTTCAGCAGCGCGCGGTGACACTCTCTAGCTTCTGCACTACTGTTGTCCAAGGATTTGTCCACAATATCGCTACTGTAGATTCTCTCTGGCAAAGTTACACGTCTCTCCTCTTGAGCAGTTCTTGCTAATTTCCTATGTCGAATTTTACAAACTCAAGCCTCTTAGAATGACCGAAGCTTAACGTGTTCGACAGAAAGGCTACGGAAAGCAGTCGCGGGACAACTGCTCCCCAGCTCCAAATTATGTAGCATTCCCGTCACAAATCCCATAGCGGGAAATGAATTGCATCGTCTATGAATGAGGCTACAGGCTGTAATTTGAACTTTATTACGCAAGGTTGCGGCTGAAATTTTGCAACCGAACAATATTCGTTGCCTTCAACGGATACGCTTTCTCTTCATGCCAACTGGATTAAAGGTAAGTTTCGTGCCATACGTTCTCTATACGCCTTGCAGTGGTAGCAACAAACAGCGCTGAAAAGAAGTTGATATGTGAAATAGTGAAAACAAAGTACTGCCACTTACAATTGTTGTCTAAATCTAATTTAATGGACATAATGCTATGGTCATTCGCTCATTTTCACCGCTGCGACTACAGCCATTTTCATCTCTTACATGAATGTCTCCTTAAGTGAGAAAGCCTACCTCTAAAATGCACTTACAGAGCACTACGTACGATTCGGTCATATTGAAAAAACAGAACAATGAATCTCCTATATAAAGTACCTTATCACAGAGAACAAAGTACAATCGTCAAGGTTGGCAAGCGCTTCAATATTATTCACTAACCTCACAAAGAGTTTCGTCAAACTAGGCCGCCAAATAAGTGGGATATCATGCACGACGTGCTTCCTTAAATACGCAAATTTTACGTCACAGTTTAGTACTTTCAAGAATAAGAACCATTGCCGGGACCTGAGACTGCTATTTGCCATGTTGGATTCCACAAGTACTGTCTTCACGCTGCAGTGCTCACAAACAAGGAATGAAAGATTTGTGAGCATGCATAGACTGAAATAAAGCGAATAAAGGTTATTAGTCTTGAGCGCATCACTGTGATCGTTCTGGGTTAACGCATATGCAGAACATTTGGTGTAGAGCCGTGTTAGGTCACATTGACCACGCGCGCCACCGCCCTAGTCGATACACAATGTGTCAGTGCATCTTATTCAAAATTTGAGTTGCCGCAGAGAGTTCAGAAGATATCAGAGTTTCATGTTTGTTTCGCCTCGGTCTCGTGCGTTTCCAATCGCCTGATTCAATCATGTATCCCCCCCCAAAGAAAGAAAGAAGAAAAACCGCCTCCATATCAGCCTGTGAAAGTGGATGTACCGCGAAGCTGCTGCCAACGTTAGACAAGCACAACCGACGCTATACAAATACCATTACGCTAACTGACGCTAGAAGACATCGCACAAGCACCACCACAACAAGCGACGTACGTGACGCGCGAACGAACGTTTGCGGAAGTGAAACATACATCCTCCTTCTTCTAGACCCTCTGCCAAGGGGCGAGTGCCTTGTTAAACTAAATTAATGTTTAAAAGTAATTGTGTAAAAAAGACACGTAAAGTACGACTTACGCACTAGCTAGAGACGTGATAGCTAGGGATTACTTGTAATACGTATATGCGCGAAAACATAATTCTGTTAGGCAGAAACTGAAAGACATGCAAAGCCATTTTCCAGCTGCCGTGTTAGTTATGTCTGAGCGGCCGCGGCAGCTAGGTGGCGGTATTGTTCTTGGACAGTGTTTGCCATAATGTGGATTACGATCGCAACACACGCTGCACGACAAACGTAACTGGCAGAACAGCCAAGCGGAAGTGCAACACATGTCCTCATTCTTGTAGGCCCCATCATTGTAGGCCCAAGCGCAAGTTAGTTATTGAACTAATTGAATTTCTCAAAGTAAAATGCGACAGAAAACTCGTAAAGTACGACTTACACACAACCTGCAGACATGACAAGCATCGGATTGTAATTCGAATATGCGAGAAAGCATAATTCTGTTACGCGGAAACTCAAACACAAACCTCTTTTCCGGCTGCCGTTTGAGGCCTGTCTTAGTGGCCGTGGCCGCTAGGTTGCGGTATTGTTTTTTGGGTGAGCACAAACCGAAAAACCCCGACCAACAGCTTCCCCGTAAAAGCAATCCCATACCGCTGAAAATCCGCCACTAAACCAATGTTAGACAATAGTGGCAGTGACAGAGCCACCACTTCGCCGCAGTTTTCAAATTCTGTGTAGTTTGCAATAGGCGTGCTTCAGCGTTAGTTGAGCCCACACTTGCGTCGCTGGTGCTGACTTCTGCGGGGCTCCTCCAAATATGACGTTTGGCTTAATCCCACAGATATTCGCGCATACCTCCGCGAAACCTTATCTGGGAGTATATACATTGACCCGGCGAAGCGAGGGATCGCAGGCGTCATGTTAAGAGGCAGTGGTATAGATTAGACAGAAAATGCGTGTATAGTTAATGTTTCATAGTTGAGATCAAGAGGTAAAAAAAATGGTGTTGGGCGGCTCATGCAGTGCGTCGAGCCAATAAGTGCCGTCGAGGACGGCAGACGACGGTGGAGAGATGAAAATATCAAGTTTTCATGCAAGTGTTTCGGAAGGGTCTTCGTATTGAAGTGGGCATTAAATAGAGTGGTGATGATGACATTGCTTCTAGGCGAAAAGAGTGCGCAGCGCCACCCCGTCAGCGGTCAGTAGAGGGCACATATTATACGACGCGAATCACAGCATAGCACATTCAATAACGCATTTTCTTGCCGGGGTGTTAAACTACCGAAACTGCAGGCAGACAAACAAGGACAAAACAAACGATAAAGTAAAAAAAAAAACAAATAAAAACGTGCGACGCGCTCATCGCGGCGTACAGTCCAGCTCCTTAGAATGTCGCGTTCACAAATGTCCGTGACGGAGTCGCAGCTGGAGCATGAGTTCGCGCTGCGCATCCAAGACGCCCACTTCCTTCTTCACGGCCTCGATCCTCGAGTAACGGCCTTCCTCGCAGTCGTCCGTGTCGTCGCACTGAACATCGAACATGGAGACACACATACCGTGCGGGTCCAACTGGCGTATCTGCAGGGTTCGCAGTGCGCGCAACATTGGAAATATCAGAACCGTTTTACGAGATGAGGGACGGCGGCCAAAACCACGATCTGATAATGACGCACGCCGTAGCGGGAACTCCGGATTAATTTTGACCACCTGAGGTACATTAAAGAGACGCGAAAACAGCGAAACAGTAAGTGAGTTAAGATAGATAAAGTATGCTTTATAAGTCCACTTCCGTTAACTTCAAAGTAAAAGGTTGATTGGTATATTCGGAAATAAAGATCAAAGTTCAACTTTTTGAATTTCGCGCCATAAGCCCCGCGCCAGTACGCCAGCGTGACGTAATGGATACCAACCTATCTGTATAAGGCGCTACGTGCACAATTGCGCACGCCAAGATAGCGAATCAAATGCACAAACAGTGATAAAAATAATCACAATTAATTGTAATTAAGACACTTACCATAGAAGCTGGGCTGCGAGTTCGGATACCTGGCGACCCGCCGTGGTTGCTCAGTGGCTATGGTGTTGGGCTGCTGAGCACGAGGTCGCGGAATCGAATCCCGGCCACGGCGGCCGCATTTCGATGGGGGCGAAATGCGAAAACACCCGTGTGCTTAGATTTAGGTGCACGTTAAAGAACCCCAGGTGGTCAAAATTTCCGGAGTCCTCCACTAAATCAGAAAGTGGTTTTGGCACGTAAAACCCCAAATATTATTATTCGGATACCTGGCGATAGCTGTTGTAATAAAACGAGTTGTAAGGTCTATAGACGGCTGAGGGAATTTACTCTCGGTGCCAGTACGCCATCAAAGAGAGGGTTCCCTTCATTCATTGCTTTATGCACAATGCTTTACGTCAAGCATATTATCCGAGTGGCTAGATAGCTTTCTTCCACGTATGCACTAGATATGAAATAGTTAATGTTTATATCTGAAGTTCCAGTACAATGTTATCGCATAGAGTCCCCATTCTCACTGAAGAATTTTGAAAAAAATTAGTCTGTTCTCCAGGCGTGCAATTTTCATGATTATGAAGATGCAAGAAATGTGATGAAGCAAACGGTATACGAGAATAGTGTTAGTCCGAGCTAGCCGCATGCATTCGACTGGTCGCTTTCGAGAACTTTGTAAGAGCACCCTCGAGGTGCGGCTGGCTGACATTCGGCAGGTCGAAATCGAGCATTGAGTACACATTCGCCTGGCTCATTCAGATCATCACGCTGAATGAGCTCAGAGCGGCCGGAGGCACTCAAATCTTCAATCTGAGAGCGCGACCGACAGTGGACAGAAACTCGACCGTGTGCACTGCTATACTCTCATTACTGCGAGAGCAGCTGGCGCGTTAAGCTGGGGCAGCTTTTCTCTGGTTCTAATCTCGAGAGGGTTCCGCGTCGCTGCAAACCGAGTTGAACCACGGCACGAACCAGTCAAACGAATCATAAGTTTTCAATGAACACAAGATTAATTCCCCGCACGAAGCGGTAATTTTCTAGTATTTGCGGTAGCTGGGGCACTTCGAAAGCCTTTTTTTTTTTAACTCGCTGAGTTAAGTTTATGGCTCCTTTAGAATACGTTGTAGGCCGTCTTTAGCAATAGAAAATTCACCGAGCCCGACCACAGGCCGTCAAGATCCGTGACATCACGGTGACCTGGCGCGGAAAGCTCAATGCGGCGTCGCCAACCGTCCTTCGTATTTATGTCTTTTCTGATTTATGAAGCCTCCTTCCCCGATGAGAAAGGCTTTTTTTTATTTTAGAAGACTAAGTTACTAATACAACTCAACTTAGTTTTGTAGTTATTGTGTCCCTTTCAAGTGCACTTAAGTAAAAATGCACGAGCGTGCTTGCCTTTCGTCCCTATGGAAATGCGGCCGCCGCGGCGGGGTTCCAACCCATGACCTAGAGCTCGGCAGCGCAACGCCGTAGCCACTAAGCTGGCGCGGCGGGCGCTATCAAAAATTGAGCAAGCCGGTTGCTAAAAATAGTTTATTTAGTACCTTTATGCTTTGGTATATACTGCGAGAATTGCGAATGTTAGTGCACTATAATGAAGAAATCCCCGTGATGTGCGCTGCGAGTAAAGTTGTTAGTTGAATAGAATAGTATTTAAGTTCTGCAGTGCTTATTTGTGAGGTGCTTACTTATGAGGTGCTGGTTATCGTGGTTTTGGCACGTGCTCAGGCCAAAGACCACCATTTGATTACGAACACGCCGTATAGCGGGGGCCTATAGATCAATTTTGACCACTTCAGGTTCTTTACCGTGCACCTATATATAGAAAATTGACGAGCGTTCTTTCTTTTTTTTCTTTCATTTCGCTCCCATCGGACTGCGGCCGCCGCGGCCGGGATCGAACCCCCAACCTCGTGCTTACGAGCACATCCCCACAGCCACAGACCTACGTCGGCGGTTAATTGAATAAAACACGATGGACCACGCTGGCCAACCTGAGAGTAAATGATAGCTAATATATGCGGGGGCTTATAAGGCGAACAGTTTTCTTCGTTTCTTTCGCCCTTCACGCGTGGCAGGCGGTCGCACTTTCACCGCTGGTGCGAAGACGCCGATGAGAAGAGCGCGTGCTCTGGCGCATTCGAGTGAGCGAGTTGCGAGGAGCGTTGGTCGCTGAACCATGGCTGAACGCCAACCGAATTTTCCGAGACGAGCCTGGTGTTGCGCGCCAGCTTTGTGACGTCTGAAGGTGGGAGCGCTCGCACAGGTCAGCGCCAGGACAACCCTCCTTTTCTCTTCCGGCACCCTCTCCCCCTGTGGCGGCGGCAGCACAAAGGGCTCCGACGGTAGAGGAGGCTGGCAGTCACTTTCCACGCCGGCGCCCGCATTGACGCTCATATGACGGAGCGGCTTATACATACTACGGCGTACAGACGAGCTGGTTAACGGCTCTATTTTCTAAAGAACCACACAATGAAAAAACTCAAGCGCCAAGGAATTTACGTCATTACACGCATAAATATTTTATTACAGCCGGCAGCTTTCTGTAAGCGCTCGCCTATTCGCTTACATCGACAATCGTTCTCGGTGGTTTCATCAGAACATTTAATATTAGATCTTGGTGCACAGTAATATGTACTACTTCTATATTACACCTTACGCTATTACCGATGGCTTTAAAGAGAAATAAAGAGGTGTGCGTTGCCCACGTTTTCAGTTCTGCGCCAACTAGACGCTTTGCTAAAGACCGCTTCGTCGGATCCCGAACTTGGCACGAGATCAGGAGAAACGGCGACCATCTCCGTTTCCGTGGTGTAGTGGTTATCACGTGCGCCTCACACGCGCAAGGTCCCCGGTTCGATCCCGGGCGGAAACAATTTTTTTTTTCTTTTTTGTTTCCTTGCGCATGACATAACGGGCTTGCCTGTTGTCGAACGGCTAGTGAAAGCGTCGAGAGAGATCGTGTACTGTGTACGGACACGAACTGGGCTAACTTGCAAATGTGCATACAGCTGCCGTCTAATGCCCATCGCAAGTAAATAACGAATCGTGTAAAAATCTGGAGGGCGCTTAAGCTTCGCCTTTAAGAGTGGAACGCGATAGCATTCAAAGATCCCTCGACTGCTTCTCACGCTTCCGGGCAACTCCAGCTTACGCCTAACCGCAATGGAGACACTGGCGGCGAAACCTGTGCACGAAGGCGAGCTTTCTGGTAGAAACGCGCCCTCTTGTGTGGGCCAATCTTCTGATACTGTTTTGCGCTTTCAACATTTTATTCTGAGAAGATTTAACATAAAAGGCATGCCCTGTCGGTGTTTTGTTTTATGGAATTTGTCTGCGGGCAGATATTCCCAAAATTCCGAGGAATAACTTTGTAAAGTATGAAAGACAAGGTATGAGCAACTATAGTCGGGTACAACTTTAGAAAAAAGGGGCGTTTACTCCTCCGAGGCGGATGCACTCGAGCCTCCACCAATGGGCGCGCAGTCTAGACTGACGTCACGAGCCGGGCGGCCAGTGACCCCGCCGATGGAGAAGATGGCCGCCCGCGCTTCGAACTGGGCCGAATAGCGTCAGTCGTGTGCGTCTGCTCCTCGTCAGAGTGAATTCCCAAACTGTTTGTGGCGGTCTACCATGCCGGAAACATTATTGTGAGCTTACGATGCGCCATTTGTGCCGCGTGCGTTTATATTGAGCTGTGATCCGGCGACGAAAGATTGCAGCGAGCGTCGCTGACGCTGCGCTACGCGTCGTCTGAAAACGGGATTCCGCGGCGTGTTTGTTCCACGATGTTTTGTTTTGCCCCAAAGTGAGGCTACGATGAGGAAAGTTTGCCAAAATCCGGTGCCTACTGTTAGCGGCGGGTGTGTTCGAGTACTGTGTTGCTATATAAGAAACAGAAAAAAATAACGTGAGGAGGAACGAAAAAAAAAGAAGACTATCACATTCTTGAATATAAGTTTGTGAAAACACAAAAAAATGTTAATCTTATGCTATGTAAAACCAATAGTATCTATTTAAGATGATGACTGAAGCATTTTTATACATTTCTTGCCACGATAGTCTTGCTGTCCCAGGTTTGCAATGGTTTCGATAAATGCATTGCTTTTTTACGTCCTTGTTAAATAGCAACTCATTCCTTTTAAGCTCGGAAAACAAGTAGTAAATGTGCCGTGTACATGTAGACAGGCGCAAAAGCCATGCAGGGCTGGTCTTTCTACTTTTGCCCCTGGCAATGAAGCTAAAAAAGCAGACAACGCGTATAGCGTTGTAGAAGGCAGATGTTTATTTTGCTCTCGCGATCCGGCATGTGTTGTAGAATTTCAATCACGAGAGCTCTACCAAAACAGTCATCAAAATACAAAAGTATTTATTTATAGCGAGAATTTTGCGTTTTAGAAGCAAGGCTTTTTTGAGCGAGACTATTTTAGTCGCTTCGGTCATCTGAGCGGGGCCTCCCCTTTTTTTCTAAATTTGTACCCGACTATAGGTATGAGCAACTTTAGTGATAGAAGAACAATTTTAGTATGCGTGGTTCGAAATGATTTTCTTGGCCGCGGATGCCGACGCCTTAAGGCCAGAATACATGGAGCGAACTTTCACGAGGAAGTTCGGGCGGCAGAAAATCTGCCGCGGCGCGACGCCCTATGTTCGTCGGGCTGCGCTACATGGAGCTAATGTTTCTGTATATGCTCCCTGCGGGAGCATATACAGGAACACTACATGGAGCGAAGACACGGCGGCCGCCGCCGGCGAGTCGCTGCGTTGTTATCAGTGTGGCTAGACGAGGCAAATGCGCTGTAGTGAAGCACATGACACAAGAAAGAAAACTTTAACGACAACTACTATCGCTTTTGAATTGCGGAACACTCTAAAAACGCGTAAAACTTTGTTTAGAAATGATTTCTAGTGTTTTTTATGTGTTTGAGACATTCATGTGCCGATGTAGTTTAATGAAAGCGGCGATGCTATGCGTTGTGGCAACACTGGGCGGGCAACCAACTTTCGGCTCTCCCAACTCCGCGGCTCTGTCCTGTGGCTCAACGCGCGCGCGGCACGCTTCTGAACAGACGAAATTCCAGCCGCGCCGCTTTGGATGCCATGAATACGAAAAGCGGGAGACCGGCGTGAACGATAGAGCTGGATCGGGATACACGGACAAGCGGGGAAGCCTAGTCGGAAGTCGGTGCGGATAGTGAGACCTGATTGGCTCGCTTTGGGGCGCCGCTCGTTTGCTGCTTCCGGTATCGTCGATGCCTGACGAACTTTTCTGCGCCAGCTAGATCGGCGGCGAACGACGTTTCCTCCGCCGCCGCGCGTCGCGCGTACGCCGCCGGGCGTCGAACGCCGACTATTCGTCACATATTCGCTCCATGTATTCTGGCCTTTATGCCAAGACAGGATTTTCCGCGACACAGGGCCCTTAATGCTATCGCGTTAAAAAATATCAGTACTGCATACTTAGACTTTTAGCACCTTCCAAAACAACAACGACGACAACACCTACTAAGTTAAATAATAATAATAATAATAATAATAATAATAATAATAATAATAATAATAATAACATCTTAGGGCAAAGAAGGCGAAGAAGAAGAATGGAGAAAGAAATAAAACGTAAAGGGGAGGAGAACAGTGAAAAAAAAAAGCATCGATGCTTCGGAAGACGAAGCATCGATTCCGATAGCAAATTATTAGCTAGGCGAAGTGAGTACAGTAGTTTTATCGGTCGTATAAACTCGTAAACATTCGCATACTTACCAAATTAACAAGCATGGTGCCACGCGCGCACAAGAAAACGTGCTCATCTCACTCGATGACCGCGCACACTCGCTGACAAAACGCTGGAGTGAGAGAGCGCGGCAGCAGCTGCGAGCGAATTGAATGTCGTGCGACCTCTCGCTTCAACGCAAACTAATCGGCGAGAACACAGCGCACACGAAGCTATCGGCACTCGGCGCACTCTGTCCCCATCGCAGATCGCTTTCAAGACGGGGCCCGCGCGGCCGCGCCATAGGCAGCAACCGCCAGAGCGGAACGCCCCTCGCCCTCGGTGCCTTGCGCGCGATAGAAGACAGCGCGCTTCCTCGCCACCTTCCTCCCTTGCGCGCGCGAGATCGAGCCACCGCGTCGGCTCACCCACGCACGCTCTCGCTCGCACAAACAGCATACGGCGCGCGGTCACGACGTTATCGCACTTGGACTTCATACGGAACCTCACGGCGATGGCGGAAATGCGCCTGGATTGTCGATATAATTGCTATCACAATAAAAAGAAAAGCAAGAAACGAAAAGCGATCTGAAAAGCTTTTGTATGCAGCACGGGGTGCGTACAGCAGTAGGCACTTCGTCGTAGTTTACCTTATCAAGCAATGTTGCGGTGGTGTCGTAGGCGTAGTAGATGCTGCCGTCAGCAGACACGATGGACATGCCGTCGGCTTTACTATGCTCCGTGTCCATCTCGGAGATACGGTCGCATGACTGCGTTAACGAGCGAAAAAGGAACGGTGAACATGAGTGCGTTTGTGTGTGCACATTGGACACTTGTTGGCCGCTCACTGTCTAAAAAGACAGCGATAGATATGATCGAAGAAGTTACATGAATGCGTACAACTAGAAATTGTCCTCGCAACATCGACAAGGCGTAAAGGCAGCAACCGCGCGGTTTGTCTATACCATGCTGAGCAGTTTAGTTCCAGTCAGTACAGGTGATGACATTCCACAAACCGGTTGGCTCTCAGTATGTCCATCAGTCTGTTCTAATAGAGCGTGTGATTAACGGTTTACTAAACGGTGTGCAACCAAATCGAGTGATAAGTGCGCGCGCGCGCGTCTTACACGATACATTATTGTGTACGTAAAAGCTTGCGTGCGCCACACTACGATCGCTTACTGCCTGTTTACCATCACAGTACTAGTTAACGTACTAGTGTGTGATGCACAGTGAGGTCTGTGCGCCCATTCTCCTAGGGCCAAAGCTTCCGCATACTATATATATAGACCCAAGGTGACTTCAATAGAAGGCATTTAATAGATGTCTCACATTAACACACCGCAGTCACACTGCCGACTAAATAGAGTTCCAAGAATATTCGAGTGACGCGAGTAGCAAGAGCAAGAAGGAGGTTGAATAATGGTGATTATTGGTGACCAATGGTACATATAGCTTCCGTATACACGTAATCTCGGTTTGACTTAAGTTAACGGTCAGCTAAGTACTACTCAGCCGTGTTTATTAGCGCCTTGTCATGCGTGACGAGCACGTCGACCCAGCGCTTTCCGTACGGGTTCATCTCAACTGCCTCGAGGTACACCCCGCAGCTTCCGTTTACTTCAACGCGACAGGCGAAGTTCTACTCCAGCGAGTCGACTCGGCCCCGCGCCTGCCGTGTTAACGTATGTGTCGCCTGCAAGAGAGCAACGCACAGAACAGGCAAGCGGTCAGGTTCCGCGTGGCTTATTGTGAAATAGGGGCTGAAATGACAAATCCTTTCGTTCGCGGTAATCATTCTCCATCGCAGTAGTTCATTCTCCAAGGTGGTAGTTCAAGCTGGTTGGTCTGTCCATACTGAGATAATATTATTACTAGCGCTAAAAGGACCAGGACGGACCTAAGATTCTTCTATTCTTCTATACCTCCTTGTCTTTTTAACGCTATGCTGTATAGCTGCACAGATAGGTACAATATATCAATATATACAACACCCTTGCTGATTTTCTCCCGGTGTGACGGTTCACCCTTCCCTTAACCTTATCAACACTAGCAAATTTAATTTCACTAGCCTATTGAATATCCACTCTTGCGCACGAATAGTTCTGTGAATAACCATGTTGATTTGTATTGCTATACGTAGTTAAAACGACGCTTTATAACTGCCATAGTAAGTACTAATATGACGGTGAAAGGAAGCAAGCGAATCCCGAGTACGAATGAAGCCATGCCTTATGACTTTCACTGACGGCCAACTACATGCAGCAACCCACAATATTAAAGCGGGCGGCTTCACTTCCACTACACATTTCCCGGGCTTTATCGTCATCCTACACTGCATTTACAGTTCTTTACAAGACCACATATGTATCCCATTGTACTGATCAGTGTCATAAAGTTAGGACTGATACATGTCACACAAGGCAAATTTCTCAGTCTTTTTTGCCTCGCACGTCTACAGATTGGAACAACATCCCTGCTGACATTGTGGCTATTAGTGATAACTAATAGCCTCTTCGTAAACTTTAACCAGCAATACAGGACTAGGAACGTTTGGCATTCTTTCTGCTTGTTTTTCATGACAGATTTAATATTGTATAGTAGGAGAGTTTTCCATTTCACATTGCTTTCTTTCTGTGTTCTTTTGTTACTGCATTTTGTTGTTTACTATGTATCATGTATTTTACCACTACCCTCCACAATGCATCTAGCCCTGAGGATGTGACAAATAAATAAATAAATAAATAAATAAATAAATAAATAAATAAAGCATGTGCGCCTGCACAGTCATAAAACAAAGTTTGCCTCTACTTTCAGGCACGCTACAACACACACACACACACACACACACACACACACACACACACACACACACACACACACACACACACACACACACACACACACATATATATATATATATATATATATATATATATATATATATATATATATATATATATATATATATATATATATATATATGTATATATATATATATCGCTAACATCACGAAGCAATGCGGTAAGCCCAATATTATACCTGCGTTGGCCGCAGCTCAATGAATTGACCGATCGAAACAAGGGCCAACTGTTGCGACGCTAGTCCGCTTTTCATTAGCGCGTTGTTCACTTGCGAACTCTATCAGATTTCTCATGTTTAGACAGAGCTCCCATCGATCTCGCAGCTGAGCGATATACCTTCCACGTTGGTCGGGCGCCGGGAATGCCTACGCAGATATTTATTGCGCTGCGACATATTACTAGCATATATCGCCTTTATTTGGCAGTGGGGGAAGGCAAGGTTGGGTCGGGAAGGGTAATGCGCCCACCACGTGCTACGCCCGCGCACGTCACATCTGGACAGCCTACGACCGTTCACGGCCGTCCTAATACCCGGATATGAGGCAGAGGCGCGATAATACGAGAGAGCTGACAAAACGTGAAGAAAACGTCCGTTCGAGCTATTTACTGCATATCTTGACGCGGCACCATAAACGGGCGCTCTGAAGAGCTCGAGCCGCGGTTCCGACTCATGATGGATGAACGGGAAGATGGATAATACTACGACAGAGGGGGGAGGGGCGGGAGTGCAAGGTATACAACCGGCCCCAATATAAGCCTCGAGCCGCACCACTGGCGACAAGAGCGCTGAGCGCCACCTATTGAGAGCCACCAATCATCGCCAACGTTTGGTGACACGTGGACGCAGCAGACGGCGTCGTTGGCATCAACGAGGCGTGACAGCTAATACCTTTCGTAGCACTGCTGGCGGTAGTGCAAGCTTTTCCATTCTTTTGTTTTATGCGAAAAGGCGGTTCCGTAACAAACTACTATGCGTATTATATATATATATATATATATATATATATATATATATATATATATATATATATATATATATATATATATATATATATATATATATATATATACCAGGAAAGCCTGTATATATAGCGATCGTGTAGCACTCAAATGTGCTGTCATATACTCAAGTTGAGAATGTATAACAAAGCCAATCGCTAAATCCGTTCGAAAGCGCTCGATGTTACTTTTGGCGCTCTCGCAGCAAATACATAAGTCCTCAAAAAGCAGAGATACATAAGAAGAAAGTTAAATGAATATTTGGTATTGATCGATGTTACGGTCCTTTCCTCGTCGCCTATGCCCACCGTTCTGCCTGATTAGCTGAACGTTAGGGCCCTGAAAAAACAAGCTCCTCTTTTTCTATGCGGCTGAAACATATCAGAGCTACTTCATAGCAAATTGCAGTGAAAACTTCCAGTTTATTTCCGTGTGATATAGTCTGCGCGACGGCCTTTATCTAAAGAGAATCTTCATTCGTGCAGCAAGCATTTTAATCCCCTATAAATGGATAGCATTTACTCCGAGGCCGGTTACGAAAACGCTTAAAACAGAAGTGAAATGTGAAACTACAAGTTACCGACAAAAAAAAAAAAAAAACGTTCCTGCAAAATTTTATTCGTTAAGACCACAACACGTCGTCTACACTGCTTCTGACAGCAAGGAATGCGATTTCTAAACATATCTTAAAGCGCGGTGAAAGACTCATTATTTCTCTTTTTGCGGCATTAAACGTGTTCATTAGCAACCACCTAAAATTCCATGAGCTAAGCTTCGTCTTTGTAACATCTCGCGTGTTACAAAGTCAAAGTTGCAAAATAGGTACGCGGTCAAAGTTGCAAAATAGGTAACTTCAAAGTACGTGTTTGTCTTGCGGTTCTTGTAGTTCCTTTTTTTAAGCACCATTTGACTAAGTATTTTGTCGCGGTTGGCGGCGAAAAAAGAGAAATCGATACGGTGTTTCAAGGCACAGTGGCGACACGGCGTTGTCTCCGCGATAGCTGTACTATATACGCGCAGAGCAGCGGCACGGCCGCTTAATGTGCGTTTTACTCACGCAGTTGTGGCTGCGTGTTATCGCTTCTCGGAATTTCCGATGCCATTCGCCTTTACATCAATAATCGACCGACCAAACGTCAAGTGCGCGTGCACACACAAGGCCACACGCACGCATGCGCGAGCGAAGAAAAAGGTGCACACACATACATGCACCCCCCCCCCCCCAACAGTTTACACACACACCAGAGACAGTTCAGCTGCTAAAGGCTCTAACCAATAGGTAACCGAAATCCAAGAAGGTTTAACAAATTGCAGTGCGCGCACTGGAAGTCAGTAATTAATCTCAAGCTGAAGAAAAGTACATCTGGGGTTTGAGCTCGGAGTCAACGAAACGGAGTTAAGAACCTCCCCGTCCGACGTTCCTAAGAGACTCAGCGGTTCCGAGAGGCGCCACTGCCCTCGATTGAGCGAATGACCCGTTCTCAATGGAACTCGTTAAGAAAGCCCGGATCATGCGGGCGACGCGCTCGCTCACCATTTCGTGGAAGTTGAAGAACTCCCCACGGGTGGGATCGAAGGGCGTGCCCTCGAGCACGACGTAGTGCGCGATACAAAGCGTCAGCGTGTAGCACATCACGTGGTCTGGCTGCAGCTTGCGAACCGCCTGCACTCGTTCGATCTCGTGTTTCTGCGCAGAGAATGGCGGTTCAATCCTCGCTTAAAGAGATCATTCGGTACTCTCGGTAAATCTTGTGACATTTTATGTGTACCCAGTATTTGTACGGGGTGTACTGAAGAGAAACAGCATATTTGCGTTAAACACCAGTGATTTTCTTCACCGTTGCTCTAAAATCCGAACAGAGAGCGCCACGAGATGAATTTTTCGACACGAGCTGTGGGACGATGCCCGCCGCGACGGACCTCCCGAGGTCCTCCGAGCTGTGATACAACGGGCTCGAAACATCGCCGGAATCATCTTAGGGACCCTGGACTGAGGGTTCTTCCCACACTGCTCTCGCCATTCAAATATTATTAATAAAGATGTTTTACTCTCTCTCGACACGAAAGATTATAACATCAACAGGTACAAGGGGTACAGGGTACAGGGGTACAGTACAAGGTACAAGTACGCACTTAGGGTTCCACCGGAATCGTTCGAGTACAGATGAAGTGTTTTAATTCTGGTACACTACGTATGCTTAAAACAACTGACTAGTGATTGCGTTAAAGGTACAGCGGGAAAAAGAAAAATCTGGAAAACACTAGAACTCTTAGCTTCCACCAAATGTTAGCTAAGTACGAAATTGAACTGAAAGTTACTGAAGTACGTCGGCAGCAGTTGTGCCCAAATTCCTTCAGCGCCTAATAAGCGTCCGAGGGCTCCGTTCTCGATCGCTCGCTTTCACGGTTCCTTTCTGTTTAGCCAGCCGTAGCTTCCAGCGCGACGCCTGACTGAAGCAACGGGCATCTTGTCAATGCACTCGATTATTATGCGACATTAAAATATCCTAATGGAAGGTGTGTTACTCATTTTGGGCAAGCCTACTTCAGATTGCTTAGCGTATCAAAATTGTACTGAAGCGATGCTCAGGCAAGTGACCAACAACCAATTCGGCTACGGTGGAAATTCAGCATTAGTGATACTTTCTGTTACGATCGTTCTTTAATTCAGTTTGGTTGTGTTTATTGTATGTGATAGAAGGGAGTCATAAGAGAGTGCCGCAGTGAGTAGCTTGATGAGGTGGCTGCCCCGGCTACATTTCAAGCACGGACAATGGGGGAATGAGTAGTCCGGTAATACACACCAGGGCCCATGTTCCCAAGGAGCTCTTACAATAGCATTGTTTGTAACAGTAAACTACAGTCAATTCTGATGCTGGACATATTATTAGCAAAGACGACCAGCAAGTTGCAAAGAACAATTACAAAGAAAAGGATTTCTGAATACGTGCCCTGGGTACGATTTCACAAAACTTTCCTACGCTACGATTGTTCGTAAGTGCATATCATGATGCCAATCGTGATGTCGGATATGCTATTAACGAAGGCAGACATGTTAAACAACATTCACGAACAAAAATATCTGTGAATTCGTTCCTCAGAAAATTTTTTAAAATGATTTAAAGCATCCCGAACACACAACACGGCTGTTGTTTCTGTCAAGGAATTTAAGAAAGAGCATGCCACAACAGGCTTCGCACAAGTAGGCACTGACGTGACGACGCAATATAATAACGCAGTTAGCAAGAACATTTACATTTCAACGGTACATTTACTCGGTAACTAAATGCATGATAATGTGAAGACCCAACAATCCAGCTTGTAAGTGTTAAGACCAACCGCCTTCTATGTTTCTTATGCATGAACAAGCCGACAACAGTGAGTATTCTCCATTAAATGACAAATTTACCACCGCGCGCATCGGCTGGGACACGTTGTGACTGTCGCCATCGCCGTTCTCGAGCGCATAACGGAACAACGACGTGGTTGACGGCGTAGCTTCGTGACGTGCGATTACTCACCACTTTGTTAAAATGATTGGGTGGCTCGGCCACCGTCGAGTTCCAGATTTCTATCGGTGCCACGTGCGTGATCAGGTTCGAGAATGTCACGTGCCTGCGAGTTGGAAAGAATTATCGATGCTTAAACGCTGCAAGTGCTCCATTTTGTCGTTGCATCGGGGATGCGTACGCATGTAAGAACTCGCGCGGACCCCGTCATTTCACCGTGCTTAGGCGCCAAGAAGAAGACACTCTTGCCAGTTTATTCCTTTGTTTGGATCGATTCCGTTGCATAAATAATGAAAATGTTATGTAACTTTGATTAAATAAATTCTGCGTTATGAGGCGCGCTGTAGTAGGGAGTTTCAAATTAATTTTGACGGCCTGGGTTTCTTTAACGCGAGCCTAAATAAAGATGCACGAGCATATTTGCATTTGTAACTTAATCGAAAGTCAACCTTGATCAGCCTCTGTGTGCAGGTAGAGATAATACACTGACGTCCAAACCAGCGGTAAAAGTTGGAAAGTTATGAACATCACCATGATAGTGACCATATACATAGTTCTCGATGGATTCCACCAATTTATCTGAAGGGGATTTCCTTTTCTTTTTTTTCCTCCGTGGCAGAGGATTCGTTTCTTTGATACGCTGATCGGTCTGGAGCGGGTTCGTGTGTTCCGCTCGTCTTTCCGCAAGACCTCGCTCTCTTTAACTTCCTCCGCCGCTACAGAAGAATTCGGGGGGAAACTTCAAGAGTGCGTGTCCTCATTTACATCTTTTGATAGGACGTCTTCGTCAGATTTAAGCATTTCGCAGAAATATCAGCGTGCAACGTGTGCTTTCTTTTCTCGCTTTTTTTGTGTTGCACTTTATTCTATCAACCTTGGCTCATATGGAAGGCCCGCTACTACAATTAACTTGGCCATTTCCGATTAGCACTTCAAACACTACGTACACGGATGACGGAAGTAACAGCACCAAAATTGCCATCACGCTTTTATAAGCATGAAAATATATAACGAGCGAAAATTAGGTACCGTTTCAGAAAGCTAATCTGTTTCGCAGTATCCACGGCGATGCGGCATCGAACTGCACGCCTTCCACTGGCAGATTTAACCCACTGCGCTCGCTCAAGGGTGCAGATGGCTGCTTCGGATATACCAGTGGAATTCGCCATCAGATAAACGAACGTATAGTAGGTGCTGTAGATTGTTGCTGCCACTGAGCTCACGCCCTTACCCTCCAGCCCACTTGCAATTACGAAGGAAGGGGGACGAGTGCTTCGGAAACTTATTAAAGCAGCACTTACACGTAATTTGCAACTTGTCAGTTCTTTGCAATAACGAAGGCTCAAACCTTTCAAACGCTAAAAAAATACTGGGAAGCTTGAGAGAATAATAAATAATTTAATATAATACCTGCTTCTAAGCGACAAGTTTCAGTTTCGGCGCCCAGATAGCGGATGCGTCACGAAGCCATCGTACGGGGGCTCATCCCGTTACTGAGGTTGCTGTGGCCGCGACGCGTACCCGCGGCACTCTAGTCCACTTTTTATGAGCAACGTCGTCATACCCAGCTTTAACTGCTACACTACGACATAACATTTTCCTTTGTGTGACGAAATCACGAACGCTGTCGATGACGCCAGGTGAAGCATTTCGAGACAATCTTATATTAAATTAAAATATCTCGTTTCTCAACTTCTATGCTCACTAAATGCCATCGCTTTACGCACGACAAGCTATAGGTGTGAAGTTCATACGACATTAAAATACATGCGCCAGCACTCCTTTTACGAACAACAGCCTCTGGACCTATCCGGAGCGACAATAGCAAGTGTTACGGATGTAACACTTACTATAATAACTTACTAACACTCCCGTTAGGTTTATCCTGCTTATTCATGACCGTTTATCGTTAAGTAGCAGGAACATGCACTATCATGCGCGCAACAATATCTGCTTTTCATAAGTGAGCTCCAACATTGTACGGAGCTCACTTGAGCGCTTCGGCCAGTCCTTCAGGTGGGACGTCCTCGTCGTATGTGAAGCCGACGGACAAAAGGTACTCGCCGCCAGAAACAAGCTCCTTGTTGAGGATCTGCACCAGACAATAGCCAGATCATAGCGAAGCTAGTTAAAAGAGCAATAATATGCGTTCAGCGCCGCCTTGCCTTTAATAGTTCGGTCCAAACGTGCTGGTTCTCGACGGTGAAGTGAATCTTGTAAATGTCGAAGCCGTCGAAATCGTAGAAGCGCAGAAAGACGTGTACGTTGTTCGCGAAGAGCTGCATGTTCTCCGAGGACCTGTGCGCCAGGAGCCTCCTCAGAAGATCGTCGGCATCAAAGGAGACGATGAAGGTCACGTTGCTCTGCTTCCGCATCCGAATAAACTTCTCCAATCGGTCTGCGGAGATTGCCGTGTGACAACGCAACGTATTAACCCTGTACTGCCCAACGCGTCATATATGCACTACGCTATGATATCTCAAAATTCTGCTTTTAAGTGCGGGAAAAGTAACGCAAAGTCCATATTCGCGTTTTTGATATGGCAGAGTGAAAATTCTCCTCCCCGACTGTGGGTAGTCAAACAAAGCAATTACTGGTTAGTTGACTACTATACCAATTAGGTTTGAAATAAAGTAATATTTCATTATTTTTTGTACAACTACGCTCTCCATGGCCAAAAATAAAGGAGTACAAGTTGATCCAACTTTCCTTAATGTGGAACTGTGTTAGCGCACAACAAGGTTATCACGAAGTTGCTAGGAGACAGCACTCGAAAACGTCACACGTGCAGAAGAAATCACTATAAGTGTCTTGGTCGTAGTTATCGAAAGTACATCGCTCAAGACACTCGGCCATTTATTTTAAGACTTCTAGCTCTTAGCGGAAGAAGTAACTGAAGAACGCCGATCAAAAGCAGAACACGCCGCAAGCAAGCAGGTAAAAAACCGGGAGATCGCCTCTCACTTGAACGGTCCTGTGCTATTGTTCGCTAAAGAAAATCAAGGAAGATCCAGTCATCTCGACACAATCCTCTGGCGTTCAGGATTCTTCGAAGTAACGGTTGCGAAAGAAGCTGCCGTGCGTGACACAAGCCAGTGTTACCAACAGACAGATCGTTGGCGGCACTCGACTCACTTATATCACGCGGGAAATGTATGTGCCTTTCCTTGATCTCACGTTTCTGTTCGGACAAGACCTCGGTTACTGAGAGCATGCTAAGTAAACAAAAGATCCGAGGACACCGAAGCCCATTTTTAGAAGCTGTGAATACGAAAGCACTAATGTCTAACTAAACGGCGCTGAGCGGTCCTTCGAGTTATGAACTCATCGCGGGCAAGGGAACGCGTTGAGACGCTTGTTCTGGTTTAGCCCTGTTAGTTAGCCGCTAGGCTTCTGAGGTTGTTGGCTCGAAACTCACTACCGCCAACGTTCTTTTTTCTTTCTAATTTATTATTTTTTAACTAAAATTTCTTTGTAGCGAATACCGAGGCGAAGTTAGAACGCGGGCCAGAGCTTGCGAGGACAAAGAACGCGCGGATAACACAGGCTTCCGAGAGCTAGAGCGAAGATAACATGGCATCGTGGCAATGCCCTCTCCCCTCCCGCAGTACCTGGTGCGGCAGAAGATGTACCCTTTCTCCCGCTCTGCTCCATCGAGATCCACACGTGACGTGACGTCGCAGCAAATGGGAATTTAGGTACCGCTTCGCTGCTACAGACGCCGGATGTTTTCGCTTGATTAGTGATTTGATGGTTTCGCATCGATATACTTATCAATGCTGATTTGCTTTCACATGGCAAGCAGATAATATCTCAAAAAGGTACGGCTGACAAATACCACTTCGAAAAAAAGACAAACATAGCTAGGCAGAAGGGTTTGGGAGGAGCGGGGGCGATATTTTGTTTCAATTTGATGGAGCTGCTTTCCATGATGAATAAAATTCGTCACCGGCATCGTTAAAAGATTGTCGCTCCGCACGTTCGCGCTCTTCATGGAAGCAAGACCTGCCTATGAGGTTTTCTTCACCAGCGGATATACACGCATGTGAGTGTCCACGCGCGGAGGTTGATTAACTACTCCAAACATGGTGTATCCGTAGCTAAAGGTATAATCAAAACACACAGCTCCTTGTTCCAGCAAAGAATGCGTTAAGAAAACAAGCGTTATCAGGGAAGTGTGCAAAAATAAATTTCAAAGAGCACCTTTGGCACAAGAATCGACTTAATCGGTGAGGACTGAACAACAAATTTTTGTTTTAATTAGGCTCTGTCGCAGTCATCCTTAATTTTAATTCCAATCTCAGCTGTCAAAAGAACGAGGTATGTTTCATGCTTACAACTCAAAGGAAACGAGGGCTCCTTCCTGAGTTAGCAGCAAAATTCTAAGCGGTGATAACCCAAGCACGGTGAATAACAATGGCCTCCAATCATCATCAGCACCGTAT
The DNA here is from genome assembly GCF_023375885.2 of Dermacentor andersoni. NCBI lineage: Eukaryota > Metazoa > Arthropoda > Arachnida > Ixodida > Ixodidae > Dermacentor > Dermacentor andersoni. The sequence continues at coordinate 129,312,592 of NC_092818.1, read as the reverse complement.
ACGTAAAATGAAATTCACAATAATTTACGCGGCCAATAAAGAAGTGAAAAGATCATGAATAGGCTTTTGAACATTCAGTGAAAAGGCTAAAATGGCTTTTTGAAACGAATACAAAATGGCTTCACAAAAAAAAAAAAAGAGTCTTCTCGAATTTAGCATAACGTGAAATAATTTGGCGGGCCGACTTGTTTCTTGTTTGATACGAAAGTAGAGTTTTTTTTTTATATTTCGTACTTGCACACGTATAGCACTATTCATAACCCAGGAATATATTAAGCAAGGTTCACTGAGAAATGCCGGAACATACACTACGACAAAGAACAATTGTTTGTGAGAATGAAGATGGAACTATATTTCATCAAGAAATATAAATGCCTGTTTACGGCACTACACCTGCTGTTCGCTGAACTCCGTATGTTCATAAAAAATACAATTCATCCCAGTGAAATGTCATTGAGCACGAATCTCAACAATAGCAGCCTATCTATTGTGAGGAAATTTGGCCACCACAGAATTCAGGGAGAGTACCTAATGATGCAATATACTTCTCAATGCACTGAGAAAACAGTGTCGGTATTGCTTTGGACCCACCACAGTTAAATATTATTTTCTGAATGTCAACACGAAGAAAGCAATTGTTGACACGTCATCCACGTGTGGAGCTTTGAAAAAAGTCTTAATAGCATAGAAAGTCTTCAGTCCTACGGAAGAACTATGGAAAGCGATGTTGACTTCGCGAATTCGGAGTTCCGTATTGTTTTCTTTAATATTCGACAAGGTTCATACGGATTGGTTAAATAACCGAGCGAAGCCGACGTATAGACATCACACTACATTCAATGCTCGTAATATTGTCCTACGTACCGCTTCCTGCGAGGATGAAGCTCGTTCTTTAGACTTTCACTTTGTAAATGTCTCCATATACAACCTGCCCACATCACGCTTGATCACAAATATTGCCTACACAGATAAAATCTGTGTTTGACAAAAATATCGTAGAAATCGTTACAATGCATTGAGGTACCATTAAAAGAAAAAAGAAGGTCGACAGTACAGCACAAGCAGCAGACCACGGTGAGGGCTCACAGCAGACCACGGTGAGGGCTCACATTTATTTTGGAACTTGGGAGGCCCTAACCTCACTCCATGCACACAAACAAACAAAGAAAGAAACAAACTAATTAACTAACTAACTGACTAACTAACTAAAACAACTTAGAAAGTCTGATAAAATATTAATACTGGGATGTTACGTGCCAAACCCACTATCTGATTATGAGACACGCCGTAGTGGAGGACTCCGAATTAAAATTGACCACTTGGGGGTTCTTTCATCAGTGCAGCCTTTATCTTTATGTCCACCGAAGGACGAAGGCCTCTCTCCCAGCGTTCTCCCATTACCCCTGTCTTGCGCTAGCTGATTGCTACTTGCGCCTGCAAATTTTATAATTTCATCACGCCATGTGCACCTCATTTTCTTTTTATGTTCTTCAATGAGCGCTGAACTAGACGAGCGATTGTGAATTTCGCGCTCATATAAATGCGGCCGCCATGGTCGGGATCGAACCCACGACCTCGAGATCAGCAGCGCAACGCCACAGCCGCTGCGCTACCGCGGCGGAGTGGGAAGCTCTGTTGAACCAAGCTGGAACAGAAGAGCGAGAGTAAACGCGTGGTGCGCGTTCACGCGTCACACTGTGGACGTGCGAAAGTTCCAACGCTGAATTATCACCGTTCGCGGCAGGCGGATGACAGAGTTCTTGGAAGTAGTCAGGTCATTTGAGTCATTTAATGAAGCAAGAAAGAACGCCTCCGTGAGGCGCACACACTTCTTTTTTTCATGTCTGGAACACAGCAATCTGAAGGTTGAAGTTGAAGTTGAAGTTGAGGTTTATTTTCTTTCAAAGATGAAAGAGGGAACTGCGACAAAAGGCGGTAAAGCCTGACGAGGTCACAGTTCCCCAAAACAGCCAATACAGCAGTGAGCAACACAGAAATAAATATTAACATAGTATGATAGTGAAAAATACATTGCATCAAAACAACATTGCATCAAATACATTGCATCATAGTATGATAGTGAACAAACTACATTTCATGAAACGACAATATTACCGTGAAAAAATATTACTTTTAATACAAAGACAGTGCACCATAAATCAAAGGCAGTGTATAAACATGGCATGAGGTCGATAAAGAAAACACACACATAAACAACTTGATACGAAAACAAGAGACGCTTCGCTAAGTGAAAAACTGACATCATATTGAGTCAGTGCTAATTAGTAACTTTTTTATGTCTTTTTTAAATTTGTTCTTAGAGAGATCAAACATGACGCTTAAAGATGGGTTATTGAGAACAACTGTAATTTGGTAATCGAGCTTTTGTTTGCCGTAATTTGTCCTCGTTTTAGGGACCAAGTTTCTGTGTTGCCGAAGGGGATATTTAGAAGGAGGGCGGTTTGGAGCAATGGAATACAAACGATTACGATGGATGTACTGTAACAGGCGATAAGTGTAAACATGGTTTGCTTTAAGTAAATTATGCTTATGATAGAGTGGTAATGTTGGTAGGTTTTCGGGCCTACCATGGTAACCCTCAATAGCCCGCAATGCCTTCTTTTGTAAAAGCAATAGCTTCTGTAAGTTACTTATTGTTGTAGTGCCCCAGACCAGTGCACAATAGGACAATTTGGAAAAAAATAGTGCATAGTATATGGACACCTTTAGGGAAACTGGCAAGAGATCGCTGATCCGGTAAAGACAACCTACAGTTTTACTAAGGTCCGTAATAAGTTTTGAAATATGTGTGTTCCATGATAAGTGCTCATTAAACCAGACACCAAGAAATTTCTGAGTTGTTACCTGTTGCAGTTTTGTGTTGGCGTATATTAGGTTAAGTGTGTAATGAACTGAGGCATTAATGGGTCTGAAAATTATGTACCTCGTTTTTGACAAGTTTAAACTGAACTTATTCGCCTGCATCCAAGCGTATAATTTTACCAAATAAGCGTTCACGATAGTTTCTAATTCCGGCAGAGTGCGTGATGTGAAAAAAATATTTGTATCGTCAGCGAACATAACCAAATCTGGGGAATCAGGTATGTTACAGATGTCATTTATATACAATAAGAACAAAAGTGGACCTAATATAGACCCCTGCGGAACCCCTTGGGTAATGCGCAAACGGTCCGAAACAAAATTATTCCATTTAACGTATTGTATTCTGTTATTTAAGTAACTTTTCAGCAAGTTTAGAGCTATTCCGCGTATACCGTAACTGTTCAGCTTACTCAAAAGAATTTCATGCTGTACGCAGTCAAAAGCTTTCCGGAGGTCTAAGAACAGACCGAGAGTGTATGCTCTGGATTCAATGTTGTCAATGATTTTTTCTTTAACGGCGAGTAGTGCTTGCTCAGAAGATTTATTTTTCAAAAAACCATACTGAGAAGGGTTAATAATGTTATGTAGGCTAAAGAACTTTTCTAATCTACTATTAATAGCTCCTTCAAATACCTTCGATAACACTGATAACACGGAGATGGGACGATAGTTTGTGATTTCATTTCTATTTCCTCCTTTATATATAGGACAAACACGAGCAATCTTCAATTCATCTGGGAACGTACCACTTGTAAACATCAAATTTATAATATACGCTAGAACCTCGCATATTAATGCAGACACATACTTCAACGGTATTGCTTTGATGTCGTCATGGCCTGCTGAGACATTGTTTTTTATTTTCCCAATGTAGGTAGCTACTTCTTGTGGGATCACAGGCAGCAACGAAATAGAGTTAGGTAAAGTGATAATGAGGTTGCATACGGGAGCATTAGACAGAGCTTGATCTAATGCAGGCTTGCCAGCTTCAATGAAGAAATGGTTTATTGTGTTAGCTAATTGAGTTCCGTGAGCTTGGGAATTAGATGCAGCGATTTCCGAGTGGTCCCTGCACTTGTGTTTGTTTATTAGTTCGTTTATCTCACTCCAAACTTTCTTGCGATCATTATAAATTCTGGAGAACCGTTTTGTATAGTAAGCTGTTTTTGCAAACTTGAGGTCTTTATTTAGTTTATTCCTGAATTTTTTGAATTCTCTAAAAAGGACTGCATCGCGAGTATGTACAAAGTCATGATACATTTTATTTTTAATACGTATCCTGTTATATAACATCTTATCAACCCATGGCTTTCTAGATTTTCTGAAATTGTGTTTCACCTCAATTGCAGGAAATGCAGCATTATAACATTCCATGAACTTGGCAAGAAAAGCAGTATACGCCGCGTTGACGTCAGATATGCTGTATACGTTCTCCCAACATACATTCTGAATAAGAGTCATAAATTTGATGAGATTTTCATCGGAAATTACCCTAGTTACCCTCGTGGCATTTTTCGATACTGTCTTAATGCGTTTCACAGGAAGAAAACAAAAAATCGGGATGTGGTCACTGATTTCACAAGATAACAGGCCAGACTCCGTTTCTGGAGACACCATATTTGTGACGCAAACATCCAGCAGGGAAGCTGTAGCAACGCTAATTCTGGTAGGCTTGTTTATAGTATTTAAACAACCATAAGATGCAATAAGGCTATTAAATTCTCGCGTACTGCGATCATCGTGCATGAGGTTAATATTAATATCACCCATTATTACAAAAGGCAACCGGGAATTGGCGAGGTTCAAGAGTAAGTTTTCGAAAAATTTGAAAAAAGGTAGTTTGTTCCCTGCGGGAGGTCTGTATACAACAGCTACAATGACACTGGACAGCGATACGGCTAAACACTCAACATTGGAATTTGTTACAGAAATTTCGTCTAACACACACTGTGGATAACAACTTTTTACATACACGGCAAGACCACCACCCCTCATATTCGAACGAAGGAGGCCATGATACTGGTAATGCTTGAATGGAAGATGATCATCGTGCGTTGTAAGCCATGTTTCGGTAAACAAAAGCACATCAAACGGTCGGTTTATTGATCCAAGAAACATATCTAGACCGTCGCGTTTGTTCTTCATACTGCGGACATTAATATGCATAGCAGAGAACATTTCTGTGAGGGGAGTAAACTTACTGTTAAAGTAAGAAGCATCACAATGAATACAGTGGGGCGGGCAATCCATGATATCGACTGGCTAGTCACCAGCTGACAAAGATGTGGACGCCTAATGGGTCATTTTACTGAGGTCAGATCGCGCACAAATTTTTATTGTGTCAGAAGTTTCATCCCTGCGTGCAAAGATTTTGCCTCCGTTCGTCCAAACAAATTTCCAACCAACTTCTTTCTTACGGGCAATGGTTGCTCCCAGCAGTTGTTTGTTGCCGTAAGTCAAGTGTTCATTGACATAGATGCGCCCGCTATCATTGAGACCAAGGTCCCTGTTAGATAGCGTGTGCTTTCTAGCCTTAGAAAGAAATGCATGGCGCTTATCTCGGCGGACAAAGCGGACCAAAATGTTGGTTTCGCCTTTACTACTGATAGGAAGTTTGTGACACGTGTCTAAGTCGGCGATAGAAACTTCTTCATTGATGGCCTCGCCAAGTTTCTCAATTACTTCTCTGGGTTCAATATCTGACTTCACACCTTTGATTTCTAGGTTGTTTAGGCGGCTGTATTGTTCAAGTTCTTCCACTTTTTGGGCCAAGCGTTTGTTTTCAGATCGAAGATTTTCATTACAGCTTACAAGATCGCTAATCTCCTTTCTTAGCGCCTTGATATCAGAGCTGATAACTTTCGTCTCGTCACAAGTGTCGCTACAGAACTTCAAGCTATCCTTGACGGAACGCAACTCGGCCCTCATCTCACGTTTGAAATCTTCTAAAGCCTTCATGATTTCTTTTTCTTTCGACATGGCACAGGAACGGCAGAAAAGCAAATACGCAAATGATTCAAGTTTTCAAGTTTGGCAGCAGTGCGCTACAGTGCAACAAACTATGCACTAATAAAAATCTGTTCAAGTCGCTCACCTGCAAAGAGCAGAGGGAATTAGCGACGTGCTTTCCGTTTGCGCACCGCTGCCAAACTGTTGCAGATCCAGAAGTGTCGCAGTTTATATGCTCGTGGAAAACAGCTGTCGGGCGCCGATTGGACGCCGATTGCGGCCCAGGTACTGCAGGAAATCCGCTGTGTCCAGGCAGGAGTGGTTGCGCAGTGTAGTCCGACGGAGCTCAGGCACGTGTGACGAAATGCAGACGTTTGATGCTGCAAAGAGCAGAGGGAATTAGCGACGTGCTTTCCGTTTGCGCCCCGCTGCCAAACTGTTGCAGATCCAGAAGTGTCGCAGTTTATATGCTCGTGGAAAACAGCTGTCGGGCGCCGATTGGACGCCGATTGCGGCCCAGGTACTGCAGGAAATCCGCTGTGTCCAGGCAGGAGTGGTTGCGCAGTGTAGTCCGACGGAGCTCAGGCACGTGTGACGAAATGCAGACGTTTGATGCTGCAAAGAGCAGAGGGAATTAGCGACGTGCTTTCCGTTTGCGCCCCGCTGCCAAACTGTTGCAGATCCAGAAGTGTCGCAGTTTATATGCTCGTGGAAAACAGCTGTCGGGCGCCGATTGGACGCCGATTGCGGCCCAGGTACTGCAGGAAATCCGCTGTGTCCAGGCAGGAGTGGTTGCGCAGTGTAGTCCGACGGAGCTCAGGCACGTGTGACGAAATGCAGACGTTTGATGCTGCAAAGAGCAGAGGGAATTAGCGACGTGCTTTCCGTTTGCGCCCCGCTGCCAAACTGTTGCAGATCCAGAAGTGTCGCAGTTTATATGCTCGTGGAAAACAGCTGTCGGGCGCCGATTGGACGCCGATTGCGGCCCAGGTACTGCAGGAAATCCGCTGTGTCCAGGCAGGAGTGGTTGCGCAGTGTAGTCCGACGGAGCTCAGGCACGTGTGACGAAATGCAGACGTTTGATGCTGCAAAGAGCAGAGGGAATTAGCGACGTGCTTTCCGTTTGCGCACCGCTGAAGGTAACGCAGTTGCTCGCGCTGTGGCAAAAAAAAAAAAAAATTCAGTGTAGTTGCTTTGTTCCAAGATGTTCATTTGCTTTCTCGTGACAGTCGCGTTCACCATTTACCACCACCAAGTGTTGAAGTTCGTCCTACATTCCGCGGCAAACTATGTGCTAAAGAAATTTTGCATTCACGCCACACAGTTAAAAAAAAAACCCGAATGACATTGTTTACAACCAGTAGAGCGACTGTGCATCCTACAACGGTGAAGCGAAAACTGTAGAATAATTTGCTACCCGTGAACACCAACGACCAACTTATTCTTTATTTCTGCATCCGTAAGATATCGCAGTATTGTCGAACTATCTCGGGATATTGTATATGTGATTGGAATTGATCAATGCCAAGCCCAATTGAGGAAACGTTGTGATTGTGACCAACATGTTCGCATTTTAAGGGAAAGGAAGCGAAAGGCAACATCTACGAGCCTTGGCCGCACAACTAGTGCGTAATATCGCGCAGACTGTCAGGCAAGGGACTGAAAGAGGAGACAATTCAACGCCAATTAATGCTTCCCCTTTCTTTCTTTTTTGAATAGAACTTGTAAGTTTATCGTTTAACTCGTTGCTTTCGATGCGCCGGACAATCCACCCGCTGACAGCGCGTAGCACTCACAGAAGTTGTGCGGGTAGAGCGAGAAGTCCGTCTCGTCGAACTCGTCGAAAACGAGCGCCGAGAAAATGTAGTGCGTGCACAGGTGGTCCGGGTACACGTCCGCGTAGCGGAAGGGAAACCCAAAGGACAGCCAGTAGGATCTGAAGTCTTCCGTGATGGCGCACACCAGCGATTTTTCGTTTGGCACTGCGCACGAGTTGGCGAGAGAGTGATACACGAAGTGAACGAAAGAATTGGCCAAAGCGCGGGCACCATTAATTAAGGCCAGGGACAGAATTGACAAGGTTTCTTTTTTTTTTTTTGTTCCTAAGTGCTCTTTGCCACCGGACGGTCACGACTGGCTGGCAGCTTCTCTTATGAACACTTCTGGCGTAAGAACATTTTGTGAATACGGCCCCAGCATGACAACCGTGGTGACGTCAGTGCATATCCTCTGACGTCCTCACACCCGCCAGCCAGCACGGAGAAAAGCTCTACGTTATTTAGATCCGGATACCGTCAGATTATCATGCAGGTTTGTGAAAACTGTCGCTATAGTACTACAATATGGCGTCTGTGACGACACGCGAACACTCCCCGTATGGAACCAGTGTGAACTGAGCCAGCTTGATCTGACAATCTGGTTAGCGGCGCTACTGTTACTTTATTCGCTATACCCAACGGCACACAGCATAATACAACAATGAAACAATGTACAAGTTCGTAAGTCGTGAGCAACGCAAATAATGTAAGCACTTCAAGCGTACACGCGTGACATAACTAAACGCAGTGCATTGTGATGCGTTAATTTTACGCATACGTAAGGAATGAGAAAAAAAATATAGAACGTTGCCTTTGCTTCGCAACGTTACGATCAAAGCGCTGCCATTGCAAAGGCAACGGGTTACCTTTCAGCCTAGACCAAGGGAGCGGTTCTGAAAGATGGCGAAGAAGAAAAATGCCACACGTCAGCGTGAAAACTCTTTTGCAACATGAAGGCAGAAATACGCTACAGCGCACTGTGCGTGAGCTGAAGATGGTGCTTCAGTAATAGCGCTGTTGAATTTTAGTTGCTGCGCATAGAGTTGTGCCTTGCTGTTTGCTAAGCGCAGCCTTGAACCCTTTATGCTTTGGCTTGCCTGCTATGCGAGTTAATGCATACTGAACGAGAAGTAATGATGTACGAATATGTTAAAATGGCCACTGAGTGCTGTGGAACTGTGTTCAAAAAATGATATGCAGCGACATTTCGCATTAAGTATTGAAAGGCTAGTCGGTATAAAAGCTGCACACTAACTGCGCTGCCACTTCACCGCCACCCCTAGTATAAGCAAATGCAACGAAACTACTTTAAAAAAAAAAAAAAGCCACGAGAATTATTCCGTACGGTTTCTACTTACTCCTCGTTCTCTCTGTTATCGGTAGCCTCGATCTTGGCGTTCTCCGAGCTGCGAGAATGTTGCAGTGAGAGGCAGTAAGACGAGGACATCCCACAGTACTATACGACGAAACCACACAACAGCAGTAAAGTACACCGACTACTGCCCAATTCATATTACTGTGTCAAGCCTGCGACTATGCTACAGCTATCTGAAATTCATGGAATAACAAAACTCGAGATTTAGGTGCACGTGATCAAGCTTAATCGGGAACTCTCCTCTACGGCGTCTCCCATAGCCCCAGAGTTACCTGTGGACTTTAAACTTCATCAATAATATCCGTCACTGCTTCTCGCTGAACAAATCAGGGATGCCAGGGCAGGCGTCGAAAGAGTTCAGTGGCCCTGAAGACCTATGAGGCAACATTAAAACGGCTCATCGTGGAATAAAGGATCTAAAGGATCGTGCTTGCTCCAAGAAATATTCAGCCTCTACTAGGCGCGCGCGCAACCGGAATCTATGTTGCTATTGAATTATGTATTCATGATGTTTCCAAAAAGCGAAGAACGAAGGACTCACATCTTAACGTCGTGTCAGTCATTTCTGGTGTCGTGGAGTTCACACCGATATCCGTCAGATTACCTAAAACAACCACACAGACGGGATAAATCGTATCAGTGCTTTACCATTGTGTGTGTGTATATATATATATATATATATATACATATATATATAATTAGCTTTAAGCGCAATACATTACGTGTCTACAAATAAACAGAGTATACTCACGTTCTGTATGCCATTCAGAATGTTCGTCGACGACGGCCGACGAAGGGCTCGCAGCGGCCCCTACGAAAAGAAATTTACTCGTTAAAAACAAGATTATGCTTTTAAGACCCATTATTATTTTATAAATTCAGGAATTTTAGCCTACGCGACATACAGCTGAACCTCGATATTCGAACACAAAGTTTTAAGAATTTCTAGATTTTGGGTCATCAGTCTCAATATTGTTACGTGTAGAAAGACACAGACAAAAGAAGCTATTTACAGACTATTTACACTAGAATGGAGCCAGAGCGCCAGGCCGACATTCACTCGCGCCAAGGGCACAGACCCACTTCGTCGTCGTTCTTACGGCGGCTCGTCTCTCGGGTATTTACCGATCATATCGTAATACTACCCCCCGGCGGCAAAAGCGCCGTCACGGTGCAGTTAAATATCCAAGGCACGTGGAGAGTTGTAGGGCTTGAGTCGGGCGACGTGGACAATGTCACTGGTTGTCACAGCAGAGGACGTAGTGGGCGTGGCCAGAACGATTTCGTAGGTGACATCTGTCACTTGGCGAAGCACGCGATATGGGCCCGTGTAGCAGGAAAGCAGTTTTTCACAAAGGCCAACTTTACGCGATGGTGACCAAAGCAACACGAGGGTGCCGGGGACAAAAGTGACATCACGGTGACGGAGGTCGTAGCGCTGCTTTTGTTTGTCTTGAGAGACTTGTAGACGAGCGCGCGCAAGTTGGCGAGCATGGTCAGCATGGGCGATGCCATCACGGGCATAAGCGCTAGTTGATGCTGTGGTGGACGGAAGCACAGTGTCCAGTGGTAGCGTCGGTTCACGGCCATACAATAGGTAAAAAGGAGAAAAGCCAGCAGTGTCGAGACGGGAAGAGTTATACGCAAAGGTGATGTAAGGTAGAGCCTGGTCCCAGTCACGGTGGTCGTCTGAAACGTATTTGGATAGCATGTCTGTAAGGGTGCGGTTCAAACGCTCAGTGAGGCCGTTCGTTTGAGGGTGGTAGGAGGTGGTAAACTTATGCTGTATTGCGCAGGCACGCATGATGTCGTCAATGACTTTGGCTAAGAACGTACGGCCACGGTCTGTTAGCAAATGACGCGGAGCACCATGAATCAAAATGATATCATGCAGGAGGAAGTCCGCAACATCAGTTGCGCAACTGGTCGGAAGAGCGCGGGTTACGGCATAGCGGGTCGCGTAGTCCGCCGCGACTGCAACCCACTTGTTTCCTGATGTAGATTCCGGAAATGGGCCGAGAAGGTCTAAGCCGACACGATGGAAGGGCTCGGCAGGGATGTCGAGCGGTTGCAGGTAACCAGCGGGGAGCTGGGAAGGCTTCTTGCGTCGTTGGCAAAGTTCACAGGCGGCGACGTAACGTCGCACGGAACGGGCAAGGCCCGGCCAGAAAAAACGACGACGTACACGGTCATAGGTTCGAGATACGCCGAGGTGTCCTGCCGTTGGTGCGTCGTGAAGCTCTTCTAAAACGGTTGAGCGGAGGTGTTTAGGCACGACAAGTAGGAACTCAGAGCCGTCCGGATGAAGGTTACGACGGTACAGAGTACCATCGCGGAGGACGAAGAGGCGTAGTGTGGCGTCGGCCAGAGTGTGTTCAAAACGGTCGATGAGTTCTCTGATGTAGGCGTCACGACGTTGCTCGTCGGCGAAATGAAGCAGCTGCGACACAGAGAATATGCAAGCAGCACTGGTAATATTGGAGGAGTCAGGGTCGTCAACAGGGTAACGCGACAAGCTGTCAGCGTCTTGGTGCAGGCGGCCAGACTTGTACACCACGGAATATGAAAATTCTTGTAGCCTCAAAGCCCATCGACCAAGCCGGCCTGTAGGATCTCTTAGCGATGAGAGCCAGCAGAGAGCATGATGGTCAGTGACTACGGAAAAAGGGCGACCGTAAAGGTAAGGACGGAACTTCGCTACCGCCCAGAATACAGCAAGGCATTCTCGTTCCGTAATGGAATAGTTGCGCTCCGGTGGTGTGAGGAGGCGGCTCGCATAAGCAATAACGCGATCCTGGCCACGCTGACGCTGGGCTAAGACGGCACCTACGCCATGACCGCTGGCATCTGTACGCAATTCTGTAGGGGCATCAGGGTCGAAGTGGGCGAGGATGGGTGGTGAGGAGAGAAGAGTAACGAGACGAGAGAAGGCGGCGGCTTCTGCAGTACCCCACGAGAACTGTACGCCTTTCTTCAAAAGATTAGTGAGGGGTCTAGCAATTGCCGCAAAATCTTGAATAAAACGACGAAAGTACGAGCATAGCCCTACAAAACTTCGAACGTCGGCGGCCTCTTTTGTCTGTGTCTTTCTACAATATATTTGTGAAATAGATCATATAGAAAGAGCGCGCCTTACGAACAATTCGTAACCAAGCGGAAAGAAAGAATGAGGCAGGAAAACTATGTGAATGAAATCGGTGCAGAGATCGAACGCGAAGACATCTAAGAGAATGAATCACTGAGGAGGTTTCTTAACCACAACGAAGAAATTAAGTAGGCATTCAATGCCATTGTAGCATAAAAGAAGTCCACGACACTAACTTGAGGAGTGAAATCAAAGGAACATCAACAGGCTCAGTTCAATAACAAAACGATTCACTCAAATAAAAATTCTCGCATGCCAAATTTGACAATGTTTCTAATTTTGCGCGGAAGCTCTCAATCCCCGTGGTGTTCGCACACTAGAATTTCTTCAGCAAAAAAATTGAAACAAATATAATGAAGACAGATGTAGGTTAATGAACCGAGCGGTAGCATGTAGAATGTAACAAGAAAAAAGATCAGCATGTTTATTTTTCCACCAAATAACCTTAGCGACATTACGTTGAACATACCATCAACGTGATATCCAGAATATATTATTATCCCAGCAAAATATCGTCAAGTCGAACTAATGTTCATCTAAGGTATCACGCCAAGAGACATTAACAAGTCGTACCCCTATAAGCCCAGCTTGATAAGACGCACAATAGAATTTTTGTTAGACCATATTATCACTGAACTTTACCCAAGAATGCAATAAATTCGCTCGAAGGCGTTCCATAAATTTAGGAGAGTACGTTTGGATAAATAACATGAAATTGCAGGGAAGAAAGCTCATATTTCATACCAGCGTCCTAGAGATTGCGACCGCGACGCGTTTCCGTTACGCTAGAGCTCAGAACAGAGAGGCACCGTTTGTCGGTGTTGATGTGCATGGCCATGTACTCCACTCAATCACGTGGTAAAACGCGTCATACGGGCGATTCGGCTGCCTCTGCGAAAATAAGGTCCTTCTTGACGTCAAACGTTGTAACGTTTAACCTTTGTTGGAGCCGTCTGCTCAGTAGTGCCTGTACAGGATATGGTTTGTCAATTGGGCACTCTACTGCACAGACCAGAATAAAAATGATATCTGCCCCTATGTTGGAAATAGCACACTCTATACAAAGTGAGGCAAAACGGAAGAAACACACCGAAGACGCTAGCAAACTACGGAAGACAAAGCCTGAAATTTCAATGTACAAAACTTCTCAATGGGTGCATAAATTGTTTGAATTTAATGCAGTATAGAGGTATCTTTAAGAAACAAGTGAAAGAAATGTTATTTAGAGAATGCGTAAGCTTTTATTGATGATGGTGCTATTTATGTTATGCTCTTTGTCTTAATAACCGACGAAGTTCTGACTTGTTGAGCGTTTTTTTTTTAATGGCCTGTCAGATATGACAGCATATGAAAGGTGTCTTTTTTAGCTGATCTATACTTTTTTGTTTATGCGAATGAAAAATGTTCTATTGAAACGGGTATTAGTGTGAAATCTTGATACCTTTTTCTAAACGTAAAAGTGCTAGTTTTTTGTTACCTACGCTTTAAGTGAAATTCGTAGAAACATTGCTTTCCTTTAAGATAAGTATTGGTGACTGTTGTATACTGATTTATGATATGAATTGCCAAACTGCTTAGGGGCTGGGTTTTCTGTAATGCTACGTACCATTAGTTCCCGCCACCTCTCGTGAGAGTTCGAGGAACCAATAAATAAAATAGAACAGAATAAAATAAAATAAAATAAAATAAAGTACTCTGCCAGGCGTGCTCAATGCTTTTCTGCCAGCAACACTACCGAACAGGTACACGTGCTTGACATGAAATCATTCCGCGCATAACTTTAGAGAGAGGATCATTGCATACGCATGTACGCAACGATCATTGTAAGACACTTGCATTGTAAGCCGGGATCCAAATCCTAATTAAGGATACATGATGAACAAAAAAAAAAATCACGAGCCATCAATAAAAGCTATTTTTTTTCTTTTGATCGCAATATCGATGACTGGCTGATGCACATTACCCTCACGTTTAATAGTGAGAAAATGTTTCTGCAATTTATCATGTGACCTTGAGAAATTTTCTTGACTTATATCTAGGCTGTCGTATTTGAGCACGTTTTTCTTTTAATGAACTTTCAGCTGAATGCGCACGGGTCCTGCCTTCCTTACTAGTCGTCCTCGTCTGCTTGAGCGCTGCTTAAAGCGGATTATTTCCAGCTTGCCCACTGCGCTGTTCTTCTACAGTTCAGTGATAACAGTTATTCTAGCACGAGAAAGGCATGTAAACAGTTAAGGCGTAACATACTTCAGAAAGAGCGGCTACGAAAACAATTTCAGCTCGAGTGAAGTTGAGCCTACGCAACACAAATGAGCGGTGCAGGATATAATACAACGGCACCACAACTCACTTGAGCTAGATGGCTTACCAGAATCGTTTGTCGAGATCTCGTTGATTTCGGTACTGTTCCCTTGAACTTGAGTTATTACTTCGGTAAAAGCCAGCGATGACGAATACATTATGGTCAGTGCTGCGCTAGATGGCTCATCGGAAACGCTGCCGCTAGGTAACGACTGCGTCATCTCGAAGGTCTCGACACCTGTCACCAGGACAGAGGCACCAGTACTCTCAATACTGTCGGTAACACTGGCGCTAGGTAACGACTGCGTCATCTCGAACGTCTCGACACCTGTCACCAGGACAGAGGCACCAGTACTCTCAATACTGTCGGTAACGCTTCCGTAATCTTGAGCGGTTACTTCGGGAAACGATAGTGATGACGCACTTGCGGCCGCCGTGCCGATGTCGACGAGGCGCTTCTGTGTGACAGCATCACCCTGGGTGTGCTCAATAGTCACATCGCTCTGAGTGCTTGCGTCGGTTGCGTCCGCAGGCGCATCGCTTGTGCTCAGTGGCGATGCGCCAGTGGCGTCCGATGCGAGATCAGTGATCTCCTCGGGGCCAGCGTCAGGTGTGACTTGCGATGACTGACTGGTTTCAAGAGATGACTCCGCCGACTCGAAAGCGCTCGCAGCAGCTGAAAGCGCTGACGCATCGCTGGTATCGAGTGAAGATGCCACCGATTGGACAGTGCTGCTGTCGTCTGTCCGGGCGGACTCGTGAGCGTCTACGTCAGTTGCATCGCTGGCGCGAGGTAATGACTGCGTCATCTCGAAGCTCTCGACACCTGTCACCAGGACAGAGGCACTGTCATCGGTAGACACTGCGCTCTCCGGACTGCTGGCGTCGATGTTCTGCCTTTTTTTCCACTCATGGAACTGTAAGTGCGAATTGTAAACTCGTTAGGCATTCGGTTCAGTTTCAGCCACGTCGCAGCTTTATATGACAGCGTATAATACGCACGCATGTAGCTACGCAAAATAAGCAGAAATAATTCAGCGACAAGAGACAGGAAAACAGATTAAAAGGACAAAAGCATCCCAACGCAATAAAATCAAGCTCGTGAAAAATGCAATGAGTATATGAAAAACTTTAACGATAGAACGAGAACCGTTGCACCGCGGATCAGCGTCGGCAATGCTTGCAGCTCCACGGCAACTATTTTGTAGCGATGACCCTTCCGCTCAATTCTTACCACCTACCACTCGCGGCCGACTGATCATGCCGTTGGTAACGTGGGCGAAGCGTCGCTCTGACCACTGACTAAGCGCGAAACGTCATCAGCATCGGAGAGGGCATCGCTACGAAAATAGCGGCCCTGTAGTCACTAGCACCAGAGTTACCTCTAGTATTTACTGTATGGAAACCTCTGTTGTATTACGCGTTCTTTATGCTTGTGGCTTCTTCTCGTGGAAGTCTCATTCGCCTGTAACTGCTCGCTGTTTTCGATACTCGTCGTAGTGGCTTCCGTTATCTTCTTGAAAAGCCTCCTGCTCAGCACGCTATTCGACTCGGTGTTCGGACGCGACAGATCTCCCGGGTTCGCGGTGGTAGCCGTGGCCCCGTGTTGCGATGTGATTTCGCCTTCCGGTTGCGCGGGGTCCCATGTGCCCTTACTTCCAGAGCGTCGCATCTTGACAGTAGGTCCGACACGTTCTGTATGGCGGAAACGATGAAAAAATGTTAATACAGAAAAGTCTATCTTTGTACTCTCCCTTCTCTCTTCCTCTCTCTCTCTCTCTACGCATATTAAAACTTACTCCTCTATATCGACACCTTATCTCTTATCAATACTGAATACCGCGAGCATAAAGCTCACTCCGCTGAATTCTATACAGGATTCTCGTCTTGCACATAAAATAAAAAGAAAGTTATGTTGTTCATGCTGCTATTCACGACGCCAGGCGAAAGCGTACAACTTTGCTTTACGATCGAGATGCAAGAAAAGGAAGCAACTAATCACGCCGCAATTTACTCAAATTCTAGTTGCCCCTGCGAATGTGCAAGCGAAAACTGAATATACCAAATATGCCGGTTTAAAGAGACCACAAAAGAGAAACACTGCGGTTATGTCAGTTTATACTCATACACTGTTCGTTAAAAGACGTTATAGCGTTTCGTTAATATTGTGGCAATAGGTTCATCACAAAAGAGAAAATGAAGATCAAACTTTTATTTTCTTTCTTCTTTTGCCGAAACCCCAGCGCCAGCCCGTGGGTGTGACGCCACGGGTTTCAAGTTATCGTTATTTATTTATTTATTTATTTATTTATTTATTTACTTATTCGGGTCTTTTTGGCTTGGTAAAGGCTCCCGAACTTTGCTAAGTTCATTGTTTAGTCCTTCTAGAAACAATGTATTCCAGTTTCATGATAAAAAATTTCGAGGACGCTTAAGCTTCGCCTTTAAGAGTAAAACACGATAGCATTCAAAGATCCCTGATTGCTTCTCATGCCACCGGGCAACTGCAGCTTATACGTAACCGTAATGTTTACCCGGAAGCGCTAGCGGCGAAATCTATGCACGAAGGCGAGCTTTCTGGTATACAAACACGACCTCTTGCGTCGGCCGATCTTCTGTTTCGCACTTTTAATATTTCAGCCTGAGAAGATTTACCATAAGAGGGATGCCCTGTCGATGTTTTGTTTCGCGGCATTTGTTTGTGGGCATCCATTGTCAAATTCCGAAGAGTAACTTTGCAAAGAATGTAAGGCAAGGTCTGAGTGACTTTAGTGATAGAAGAACAACTTTAGTGCCGCGTGGAATATGCGTGGTTCCGGATGATTTCCTCGGCGGCGGACGCCGGCGCCGACGTCTACGCCGACACCGGAATTTCTGCGATACGGCGCCCTTAACGTTACCTCGCTAAAATGCCGCAACTCCGAGCAGACAGCGTCAGAAGCAATGACGTCACGGCGAGCTGGCGCGGGGAACTTCAAGGCAGCGTCGCCATTCGTCCTTTGTTCTTGCATATTATCTGGCTCGTCAAGCCCCTTCTCCCAGCAAGGCCGACTGCTTTTTTTTTGTATTGTGTAATTTACTCATTTCTTTTTTAGTGTCCCTTTACAGTGAGCATAACAGCTGAACTGTGGACAAGGGACAAAAAAAGAAAAAGAACACGAGCTGGAACGCACGCCGCCCAGTTACATTTAAAGCGGTGAGCACAAATGAAAAAATAATTCAGATGCACAACGTTTGCACCACATATTTATACGACACCAATCGGCTGTTAAATAGGAGTTTGCAGTTGGACTAGCGCGTACATGGTATTTAGAACGCAAATAGCGCAAGATAACGGGGCAAGAAAGGCGGACGCTGCGGTTGTATCGTTCTTTTCGTTTTTGCAAGGTGAGTCGATCGTCATATGCCGGCTAAATACGTCTTCACTTTCCCCTTGTTCGTTTTTGTTTTGAATGCGTCCTTGTATTTATTTTGGTCCCGTGCCTGCGCGTCATCTCGTGCACTTGCTTAAACTACGCTATTACTGGACCAACTGAATATCCTACTGAACATTCTACTGAATATCCTACTGAATATCCTACTGCATATCCTACTGAATATCCTACTGAAGTCTTCGCGCACCATTCGTGGACCTAGGTACCCGATACATCGCAGTTTCCAGCTCATGTATATATAGAGAACGTACGAGTAGGCAGAACACATGCGCTCAAACGAACACCTGGGACATCGAAAGAGCTTTAGAAATCGGCGTTCCTCTAATCGGATTCCCGAACGCAGCATGCATGCGACCGGAATCGCGTATACTGACCTTCGGCGACGCCTATTTCGGGTATTTCGCCTGTGGAGCAAAGCGTGCGGTAAGCGGGCGCGTTGTCGTACGTCATTCGTGCAAAAATAGATTTGTCACCGACGTCGGCTTCTTTGAGCGTAAGAAAGAAACAAAGAGGGTGGTGGCGCGCTCACCTTTCGCCGCGGGGTGGGTCAGCAGATAAATTCTAGTGAGGGGCACCATGGGCTCTGCGGACGAAAGAGTGAACCGTTGCTTCTCAGTAAGGACGTTAGAGCGCGAGGAAACAAACTCGCAAACGCCGTCGCTAATCTCACAAAGAGGCGACAAACCCGCATCCCCACCCACTGCTTGCGGCTTCCTTCGTCTTTCATTGTGCAGCGCTACCGAAATAAATAAATAAATAAATAAATAAATAAATAAATAAATAAATAAATCTTAGCAGATCTATGCTAATCCGAGCAACTCAAACATCAACGACAGCGAAGCTGTGAGAAAGTTCTCAAATCCTTCGGAAGTCCACGCCCAGGAATTTTAGACATTGCCCTTCGGGAATTTGATAAACTTCAGCCTAATATACCAGCTTAACTCAATGGGCAGCATTTTCAAAAGTCATATTTCAAAACAGGGACCAACTTTCTAACAAGTCTTCCGTTAGAAAAGTCGAGAGGGCGCTTTCTTCTAATAACACGCGCGTTGTAGCTACGCCTTATAGCAATGTTTCGTTCCTCACCCAAAACACGGCTACAATAATGCCTAAATTGGAATATGTGTCATACCGTAATTAATTTTTAAAAAGGTAAGTCGTGAATTTCTGTTTTTTAGACGATTATGCATCGCGATTTCTCGAGAAAGTAATGTCCACCTCTTTGAGTAACCCAGCTCAATGGCTAGAATTATGCTACGATTTCTAAAAATGGAGCATGGTTAAAAAAAAAAAGAATAACAATAAAACGCCCTGTAGTATAATAGAGAGAGGAAACAACTGCCCTACATACCGTCGGCAAATTGTTGTTCCAAAAGCGGGGTCCTTGCCAGCGGCGTTTCTGCCCTCCTTTCGGTGCCTGAAACAGAAGCAAACGACGGCAAGCAGAGAACACGCTTCGTATATCATCGCATTGACAGTTCAGCGTAAACACAGAGCAGTGTACATTTCCCTTGACAACGAAGAAGCAATACGCTGCCTTTCTCGCACCAATTCGGTTCAGTGCTGCTGGAATTGAGAGCAACCGCGCACACCACGCATGCGCCGCCAATGCACGCATATATGATAGACACGTACAGTCACGTACAGATATCACACGAACCGGCACACGGGAACGTGTGCATAAAACACACCGGTCTGCATCGATGCATCCGCTCACAATTGCCTTTACATAACTGTAAATAAAACTATCGTTCATGTCGACAGCGCAATGTAACCTGTCGTTATTATTTCTTCATACAGTATATTGCTTTGTCAGCATCCCGCTACCTAACACTCGCTACACCTAAAGCCCTATACGTCGCATTTTTTTCAATTTTTCTTTTTCTTTTTGCAGATCCATTTTTTTTTTTTTTTTAGTGGCGACTGCGAGCTACTTCGACTTACACGGCATGGCTTTTTAAGCAAGGATGGTTCTTTATGGAATAGTCGAATAGCCATATCATGATTTGGCGCGCGACGACGCGATTCACAGTGGCCGTGCAAAACCGCCAACCTGTGAACAGTGGCCAAGCTTTGTTCTGGTTTCAGAATGTGCGAAAGGCATTGACGTACACGGCACAACGCACTGCACGGAATAGGAGGAAATCAATATATTTGCCCGGGCTCGACCAACACGCACCGAACAACAGGTGGATCTGCTCAGTAAATTTGCTCACTTCCGCAGTGCAGAATCGTACGAACACAATGAGGTGCCTTTGTGCGGCAGTATCTACAGAAATAGGCGCACACGTAGAATAGAGGCTACGTCTTTCCTCACGCGTTATGCAGTTCGGTGTTGTCGATGCTGCTGTGTCCTGAAATAAAACTGCTGTTCAAATAACCAAATGCTTTTCCGCGGAAGCAGGATTGTTTGGTTTCGACAGCTGTAATAATCGTGTAGGTTTGGCAATGAAAAGCAATAAAAAGCTTTCAGCCCCAGACAAAGCCTACCAGCTTAGGCTCAATGCGGAAGCATGGCAATTCGAGATCGTGATACACCGGCGTTTGAGGCGCTATGTTCACAGTGCGAATTTTATCCTTAACTTTCACAGGTGTGATAAAACTCTGGCTGTACCTTGCAAAGCAGACAAATGAACAGCAACTTAATGCACAGGGACGCAGCCGCAGACGTTGGTTATTGAAGAGCAGGATTGAAGCGAGCACTGTGGCGTTTGAGAAACGCGAAATTATTCCGCGAAGCGTCTATTACCTGCCGTAATAAAGTATGTGGGCAACATTTTATGCCAGAAGGACCAAACTATCTCTTGGCTTCAGCGCATAGCATGGCAGTTACGGAGCCCAGATTGCGTAGAGTGCCGATATCGCATGTCTATATAGAGCATTAGTATTGGCAGGAATTGGTTCTGATGAACAATTATATATCGTAACAGTTTTTTTTTTCTTATTTGCTTGTTTCTTATTGTGGACACGATCCATGGAACCGCAAGGTAGCTGCTTAGGACGCTCAAGCCGAACGACCACTTTATGACAACTGTGATTCATACTGTGCGCGCTACCGCCCTAGTTGCTTAGTGGTTTATGGTCGTGGGCTGCTAAGCACGAGGTCGCGGGATCGAATCTCGGCCAAGGCGGCCGCATTTCGATGAAAGCGAAATGTGAAAACACCCGCGTATTTATATTTAGGTGTACGTTAAAGAACCCCCGGCGTTTCCAATTTCCTGAGTCCCCCACTACGGCGTGCCTCATTATAAGATCGTGGTTTCGGCACGTAAATCCCCATAATTATTTTTAACACTGTTCACGTTCAAAGGTTAGCCACGCGCACCCTTTCCAAGTCGCATAGTATAAGAGTAGAGCGAGTACTATTTTCGCCGGTGGCAACTCAGGGACGTACAACTCTAACCGCAAGTGCGATCAGTGAAAGCACCGAAGACAACCGCTGTTTTCAATTACAATCGACAACAAACAAAGCGGCGCTCATGCTCGCTATGTACTGCTCGAAAATTTGTGTGTGCTCGGCATCTTACGTAAATTCCAACTATATATATCGACTTGAATCTGGGACAAGCATTGCTTTTCTTTAAAACGAGGCTATATTTAGAGATACGCTAGCCTATTCTTTTATGGAAACTCAATATGCTTGGGCAAACATACTGGTAGTCCTCAGAGCGGACGGGCATGTATACAAGCTCGTCGGCGTTATTTTCGAACAGAAAAATCAAGTCCACTCAATATTTTCATTCTGTCGAAACATATTGATCAAATAGAATATCAAACGACGATTTTCTTCTAGCATAAGCGCTAGGCTCTTTAAAACTTCATGACAGTCGACAATCCCCTTGTTCACTCAAAGAAACAGTAGCGAACATTTCTCAGAATGTCCAAAGCGATTTCTACACGCAGGTAAACGTACGTTGTTATTTATAGAAAAGCCAAAGCGTCTTCGGTATATACGCAGCGATATAGCCAAGAGGCTAACGTAAAAAAAAAATAGAAGCGCTTAGTCTCAATCTAAACAGCTTATACTTCAGCTTAAGTGAATGGACAGCAAGATAAAAATGCGAGTTGGAAACGTATTGGAGGTTGAAAAATGGCCGGCCTGCTGAGCATGCCGTGAGTAAATGACGTCATGAACGGCAAAAAAGAGAGGCGCCTTTGAATGTCCACATTGCAGCAGTAGCCAAGAGTGTTCATGTAATCCTAGCGAATACGAGGACGCGTCCCAAGCGGCGTTTCATGGACGTTCAGAGTCGCAAACGCAGATATACATATTTTATGAGGTGATTACACGAGACCTATCGGCAAAAATAAATAAATAATAATAATGGTTTCACAATTACAAGGGTCTCAAAATTTCAACAGCACTGTGACAGCTTCACGGCAGTAAATGTTAGCAATAATGCACAGTGTGAGCAACTGTTAAGTAGAACACGTGAGCATGCGGCGCGTGCGAACTTCTCCCTCTGGCAAGTGGAGAATTGTCCGGCCGTGCAGCAAGCGACTTGAAATTAAATTATGGGGTTTTACGTGCCAAAACCACTTTCTGATTATGAGGCACGCCGTAGTGGAGGACTCCGGAAATTTCGACCGCCTGGGGATCTTTAACGTGCACCTAAATCTAAGTACACGGGTGTTTTCGCGTTTGGCCTCCATCGAAATGCGGCCGCCATGGCCGGGATTCGATCCCGCGACCTAGAGCTCAGCAGCCCAACACCATAGCCACTGAGCAACCACGGCGGGTGCAGCAAGCGACTTCACGTTGGTGCTAGCGTATTGCGCCGTGCTTTGGCTTAGCTTGAGAAGCGCTTACAGTGGGAGTGCCGCCAATGTCTTCTGGTCGCAATGGCTTCTTCCATTTAACAGTAGACCGCACTGTAGGCACAATTTTGCAAAAACTTAAGGTAGAAGGAATATCATAATTACGCTCAATTAACTCTAATTATTAATGACTTTTTCTTCACCAGGCTTATATCGGCTTTATCCACACGTGCTTCGATCAAAGTGTCCGACGTTCGTCAACCTATATTTCGATGGATTATGAGCAGAAAATATAATGTCACGCGAAATATTTTGTTGCAGTACGCTTCGCTGCTTGAGTGAACGCAATACGCTAGTCAATGGATGAGCTAACGGAGCGGTGTTTCGATACCATGCATGCCTTCGCGCTTCACGCATTACAGATAATCCACGTCTTGGAACTGCTAGAATAAGTGTCAGTGTGTGGCGTGGTTCTTATGTAAATTTTCGCCCAAAAAATGGTGCCGAAGCAACTATTACATTAGAAAGAGCTGTCATTAGATATGTCTCTTTTTTGTCCTTTGATATTTAAGCATTCCGACGGAATAATATTCTGATATGTGCAAGAGGGCGGGTACTAAATTATCAGACAGTAGTAGAAGAGATATTACTCATTCGGCAATTATAGGATAAGCCGCAGCTATAGGTCCCCAGACTATACGCCCTTTATTCTTTTAACCACGGCTGATTACATCAGTCAAGCACAAGTGAAGCACCCGCAAAAGATTGATAAGCACGTATCAGAACGATGCACTTACCATTTGCCATGATGTACAGTACAGCAACCGATAAAATGAGCATGATAAACAGGACAGGTCCTATCTTCCACAACACGAGCTGTTGTACGCGCGTGCGGTTTCTGCAAAAAAACAGAAATTGATATCGAACAGTGCTTAGAAAACTGCGCTCCAAGTAATGCGCCAACTAAGGATGTGAGTGCGAAAGCCTCTAACTTTGACTTACTCAGATTTTCGCCTCCATCTTGATGCAAGACGCCCATTCAACCGGAATTAATGGGCCGCGTGAGAGATGAAAGTAAAGACATCTGTGCTAGCAGCGACTTGCCTGGGGCAATGTTCTGGTCAGAGTCGTAAAGAGCAGTTCCTATTCAGTGACGTCACCAGGCGAATGAATTAACTCGATTGCGCGTGTCTCAGTTTCTCTAGCCAATGCCGTCAGACACGCTTATTATGCACGCCTATAGTCTTATCACGACCTTACGCTCACCCATGGAGGGAACCTCACAAGAGGACGAACATCGATTACAATAATAGCGACAAAGACGCGACGGTCATTATTGAAGTGATCCTTACGGCTGCGGCAGGTGCTACTATGTGTAAATAATATGCGCGGATCTATCTAGATGTCTGGGTCTCGCCTCTAACCTCACAATGGATGCATCTACGCGTGATAACTTGCTGCTGAACGAATTCCTCGCAGGTTAGGAGGATTGCAAAATAAATATAATAGCCACATTATTAACGGCGACCTGCCAGCCAGCCGGCTTAAGCTTGAATTACTCTCCCTGCGCCTTTTTGTTTTTACTTAGGTAAGCTATAGGAAAAGCAGAGGTTATAAAAAGAATTAGAGGAAGTATTCACGGCGCAGCCCTTTGAAGGCCCTTACCAGGTTCCTTCTTATTGCGCTCAGTGTGCATTATTGCATTCGAAGATTTCCCCGATTCTGACGTCAGCACGCAGGGGTCGGCCTGCAGCAGTTCTCAGTTTGCATTGTGAAGGTGAAATTTAGACTGCAAATGCCACCCTGTGGCAGTCTAAGTTGAGCCGTATTTATTTAGGCCGTTTTTACAGTCACGTACAGGAGAATTTGCTGTATAGCCATCTACGCGTTTGAGGAAACACTAAAGTACGCTTAAACATAAAGAAGACAGGCAAATTTATGAGCCAATAATAATAATAATAATAATAATAATAATAATAATAATAATAATAATAATAATAATAATAATAATAATAATAATAATAATAATAATAATAATAATTTATTAACGTAAGAGTTTCATATGCACAAATACAAGAAAGGCCTGGCAAAGCTGCATTGGCTTGAAGGGCAGAGACGACAGGCAACGTTTACAAAATT
Organism: Dermacentor andersoni; assembly: GCF_023375885.2. Taxonomy (NCBI): domain Eukaryota; kingdom Metazoa; phylum Arthropoda; class Arachnida; order Ixodida; family Ixodidae; genus Dermacentor; species Dermacentor andersoni. The sequence continues at coordinate 129,287,791 of NC_092818.1, read as the reverse complement.
GGAATATCGTGGACACCACAGAATGTGCAGGAACGTTTTTTTTTTCTTTGCGGCAACATGCTAGAGGGAAATGCCCTAACAGCAATGAAGCGAGAAATAAAAGAAAACAAACCACGTAACTTAAGCGAAAGTGTAAGGTAGCTCTTGTATTATACAAAGCAACCGAATAGTGATCATGCAGTTATACAAGTAAGATATATTAGCGCCTTCTTTTTTCCTTTTTTGTTGCAATTTGCATGTTGCCGGTGTGTCACTATGGACCGAACGAATACACGTCCTATCAGCTATTAGAACACAGGAAACGAGGTCTTTGCCGCCTTCACCCAGAAAGCTGCCCATCTCCTTGCCGTTCCCGAATTGGCGAAGTAGGCGCAAAAGACCCACGGAGATGATGAAAAAAATTATAGGTGCTATATAACCCCGGTCCGTCGCCAAGTGAATCTCAGCAGGCTGCAGATTGCCGTAATTCCCGTTTTACAATGTTATGTGTTACGGGCTTATTTCAGCAGCCGTTTCGATTGGCGATGGTGACTGCGGCCGCCGCCGCATTCGCCAGGAATGAGAAAAAAAAAACAAAAAAGAAAACAGTTGCCACCGGGATCGAACGTGAGCACTCAGCGTGAGAGCCAGCTACTCCCACTCCGCCACGCAGGCTTTTTTCTTATTTTAATTTTTGTATTGCCTGTTTTGTACTGCTATATCAAACAACAAACGGCATTTGAGAAAACAAGATAAATTAGTAAGTTTTCAGCACCAAGTGTCAGCCTTACTGAGCTGACTATTTTAGAATACTTTGAGCGTCGTCAAGGGTTCCACCCTCGACAGCCACGCAGGTACACAATCTTGTGCTTTCTGAATTTCTACAAATCTCGACATGCATTCTCGAAAAAGCATTCGTGCAGGCCGAGCATCCGGGTCGCAGTGAAACCCCGTCATACGGGCGCGCCATAGACAGTGAAGGCCAACTAGCATGGTAAGGTCAAACGGAAGTCCATCATCGTTTTCCAAGGATAAATACCTAATACCCTGTGGATCTAACGGAATATCTTTCTCGATGGTCCTCTGAAGTACATCCCAAAAGAAGACACCCGCAAACATTCTAGAAATACGCGATCTATAGTTTCTACTTTCTTACAGATCAAGCAATGTGATCCCCAGGGCAAAAAAAAGAAAAGAAAGACACCATATTCTAAAAAGGTTCTGACAGGCAACGTATCCGTGTGAAGCTTAAAAAAGAAAGACTTAGTCCCTTGCGTTACTTGCATTCTTTTCACCCGCTTAAGCACGTCTTGCCCTTGGCCTCCACACTGTATGTGGCCCTGAACATAGGAACAAGGAGAACTACACCGCAAACATCTTTGTACAGTGTTTTACGTTTCACTGAAAAAAATGTGCTCATTTTAAAATCTAACGGACAAGAACCGTATACTTAAAATAAATTCTTTAAGAAATCCACAAACAGGACCGGTGTCATACTCTCTGTACAGACTACATAGCCAGGTAACGCGCTCCTTAGCCTCACTTGACACACCGTGCGCAAGAAAGGATCGCCTAAGTCTTGGAAAAATAAAAGCCCGTTTATGATCTGTCGTATAAAGAGGCGCGTCACTCTCAAACCTCCGTCTTTGACTCGTCTGAACAATTTCGTTCGACTGCATCGTGCCCAATTCGAAGCCCACACAAATACTGCGAAGACTCGGTGCAACTTCTGTATATTTACTCTTGAACAATGCAATACCTGCATTACATACCAGAGTTTTGCGACAAAAATAGATTGCAAACTATAGCTCTGCAAACATTGACAGATGCCACCTGTTCCACCTGTTCCTTTTCCTTTTATCCTGTTCGCTTTTTAACCTGTTCGCTTTTATCTTTGTTTCTCTTGTTTGCTCTTGCCAATAGTGATTGTTATTTTTTTTAATATTGCAGCGGGACGCCTAGGTATTTAACGGGTGTCGTCAGCCAGTTAACGTTGGCGAAAGCGATCGGGGTCGAAGGCCACTCTCCATGCCAGCAACCAAGGCACTTTCCCAAGTTTGCAAGGCTTCCAGTTACCTCCCCGAAACCCTTCATTGTTGCCATAGCTGCAGCTACACTTTCTTTATCTGTACAACAAACTGCAATGTCATCCGCATATGCCTGAATTTTAACTTCCGATGCATTCGATCTGAAAACGTGAATACTGTTGTTCTCTGTCTCTCCTTATATATATATATATATATATATATATATATATATATATATATATATCTGATATGATATGATATGATATATATGAACGAGAGTCCTACCTGATTTGGAGAACGAAACTTGACCCATTGCCTGAGAAGGACTTCGGCGACTTTCCCGTAAAAACATGAATATGCACGCTTCAATGTTTGAACTGTACCGCGTTGCAAATGAATTTGTCTATATATAACAGAAATCGCTCGCAAGAAAGCGGGTTATTGGACCTTCGTCACCCTAATAGCGCCGCTTTCGTCCCAGTCGTTTTATTATATACAGGACGAAATTCAAGGGAGTTTGCATTAGTAGCGAAATAAACGAAGCATCGTTAAATTTTTCACCACACACGTACGCGCACACACGTGCACACAAAATGCACGCACGCACACAACGCACACTCTCGTCAGCTTGACGTTGACACTGTTCCTATGTGACCACAAGTGCGCCGCTTGCAGGTTACGGGAAATAAAATTTGTAAAAAGTTAAGTTGTAAGTCAGAGGCCATCCCTATACAAACGCCTGACCTCTTTTTATTCACGACTATCCCATGAGTACGTGTTTGCTCTTCGAACTTAATACTTTAACTGCATACGTTTTTATGATACTTCGAGTTAGAAGCGTTCTAAGGATACCGTGCACCTACAAAGCAGTACACTATCCCGAGTTACTAGGTAACACCCGCGCATAGAGTTACGTCGTAAACTTGACAAATTAGTAAGCACATTTAATATAAATTCGAATGCATAAAGCTTATAATGCAGCTTCTATTTTAGAAGTACACAGAAATGTAAGAAACGTGAGCCTCCAATAAAGATTCCGAGCGTAAGAGCACACATATAGAAAACGCCAACAGCTACAAAAACCAACGGTAGGTTTAACCAAATTAAACATGAACACTATTCAGAAAGCTTGAAAATTTTAATTATTAAATGAGCTTTCTTGAGGAGTGTTTGTATAACGTGAGTTGTAGTTACGCTCAAGCATACGCGTGCTGTCAGCCATTCTCAGCACTTTTCAGTATAGGAACAGCGTTTTCCATTCAATGCGCTCACGCTTTTCCAAGGGCGGCAAGACATCGATGTCGCAGGAAGACTTTTGTGCGCGGATCGCAGACCAAGCGACTCGTCCAGATCATCCAGCCCGAGTTGACATCCCCCATTCCCGTGATTGCCGCATGGACCTTCCTTTCACAATGAAGGAGCTCGAGGCGGCAATAGCTCTCTGCAGGAGCTCTTCATCTCCGGGTCCAGATGGTATATCATACCGAGCCTTGTGCTATCTCGGAGAATCCGCACGGATAGAATTGTTGAGTCTTTACAAGTCCTCATGGCAGGAGAGAAATGTTCCTGACGAATGGAAAGTAAGCCGCCTGGTGCCACTCTTGAAGCAGGGCAAATCCCCACTAGAGCTCACCTCTTACCGCTGCGAGGATTGGGAGGTCAATCCGACCGCTCGTAACCCGTTGTCAAGATTGGAGTCGGGCATGAATTAGATGGTAGCTGGCCCATGCCGTCGTCCAACTTATCCACGCTGAGGACGCTGTTGAAGGGAAAGACTGCTTCTCATCGAGAACGAGGAATATGGGTTTATTTACAGTATCTACATAAGGACGTTGCAGTTCATCAGTCTAGCATGACTGCGAGAGAAAGTACACTGAGCAGCCGCACAACAGCGGCTTATAAAAACTCGGTCCTCCCTCGATCCCTAGGTGAAGGAAACGTTCGACCAGACATCGTAGACGAGCCGCCTCTCTGCGGGAGGGCTTACACACACACACGTCCGCACAGGTTCACGGTCCCCAACCGAGGCCAGACGGTCTTCGCAGAACTCGGGGCTAACGTCAGGAACGGTGCGTGGGAAGGGGCCTCCAACTACGTTCCCTCGGGCACTCCCTTGCTCACAGCAGACCGGGTCGACGGTGGCGTGTTCCGTCAAAAAGCCTCGTTCGTCGAACTCATATCGGCAATCCCGCGACGCAGAGTGGCGGACGTGGCGAATTGTACCCCGCACACAGTAGACTTAGTGACGCTGTGTGGCTAGAGGGTTGCGGTGGCTTTCCCGGAAAAGTCGACGCCGCTCGCGCACCTGGCTGGCAAAACTTGCACCTCAGCGGGCCGTTCTTAACACCGCCCAATAGCGCTGGCCAGCTGTGTAGGGAAGTTAATGGAACCGATGATCCTTGGCCGCCTGGAATGGGCCCTTGAACACTACAAGATTTATCCGAATTCCATGGCTGGTTTCCGACGTGACTGCTCTTCCATTGAGAATGTAGTTGATCTCGTTTCATATGTCCAGCACGAAAGGTCCCGTCAGCGTTTATCTGCAGCTTTATTCTTAGATATGAAAGGGGCATACGATAACGTATTACATAAGTACACTTTCGACACTCTTGCGACGGTTGGCCTAGGTCATCATCATCATCATCATCATCATCATCATCATCATCATCAGCCTGGTTACGCCCACTGCAGGGCAAAGGCCTCTCCCATACTTCTCCAACAACCCCTGTCATGTACTAATTGTGGCCATGCCGTCTCTGCAAGCTTCTTAATCTCATCCGCCCACCTAACTTTCTGCCGTCCCCTGCTACGCTTCCCTTCCCTTGGGATCCAGTCCGTAACCCTTAATGACCATCGGTTATCTTCCCTCCTCATTACATGTCCTGCCCATGCCCATTTCCTTTTCTTGATTTCAACTAATATCTCATTAACTCGCGTTTGTTCCCTCACCCAATCTGCTCTTTCCTTATCCCTTAACGTTACACCTATCATTCTTCTTTCCATAGCTCGTTGCGTCGTCGTCAATTTGAGTAGAACCCTTTTCGTAAGCCTCCAGGTTTCTGCCACGTAGGTGAGTACTGGTAAGACACAGCTATTATACACTTTTCTCTTGAGGGATAATGGCAACCCGCTGTTCATGATCTGAGAATGCCTGCCAAACGCACCCTAGCCCATTCTTATTCTTCTGATTATTTCCGTCTCATGATCCGGATCCGCCGTCACTACCTGCCCTAAGTAGATGTATTCCCTTACGACTTCCAGTGCCTCGCTGCCTATTGTAAATGGCTGTTCTCTTCCGAGACTATTAAACATTACTTTAGTTTTCTGCAGATTAATTTTTAGACCCACTCTTCTGCTTTGCCTCTCCAGGTCAGTGAGCATGCATTGCAATTGGTCCCCTGAGTTACTAAGCAAGGCAATATCATCAGCGAATCGCAAGTTAATAAGGTATTCTCCATTAGCTTTTATCCCCAATTCTTCCCAATCCAGGTCTCTGAATACCTCCTGTAAACACGCTGTGAATAGCATTGGAGATGTCGTATCTCCCTGCCTGACGCCTTTCTTTATTGGGATTTTGTTGCTTTCTTTATGGAGGACTACGGTGGCTGTGGAGCCGCTATATATATCTCAGTATTTTTACATACGGCTCGTCTACACCCTGATTCCGTAATGCCTCCATGAATGCTGAGGTTTCGACAGAATCAAACGCTTTCTCGTAATCAATGAAATCTATATATAAGGGTTGGTTGTATTCCGCACATTTCTCTATCACCTGATTGATAGTGTGAATATGGTCTATTGTTGAGTAGCCTTTACGGAATCCTGCCTGGTCATTTGGGTGACGGAAGTCTAAGGTGTTCCTGATTCTATTTGCAATTACCTTAGTAAATACTTTGTAGGCGACGGACAGTAAGCTGATCGGTCTATAATTTTTCAAGTCTTTGGAGTCCCCTTTCTTATGGATTAGGATTATGTTAGCGTTTTTCCAAGATTCCGGTACGCTCGAGGTCATGAGGCATTGCGTATACAGGGTGGCCAGTTTCTCTAGAACAATCTGCCCACCATCCTTCAACAAATCTGCTGTTACCTGATCCTCCCCAGCAGCCTTCCCCCTTTGCATATCTCCCAAGGCTTTCTTTACTTCTCCCGGCGTTACCTTTGGGATTTCGAATTCCTCTAGACCATTTTCTCTTCCATTATCGTCGTGGGTGCCACTGTTCCTGTATAAATCTCTATAGAACTCCTCAGCCACTTGAACTATCTCATCCATATTAGTAACGATATTGCCGGCTTTGTCTCTTAGCGCATACATCTGATTCTTGCCAATTCCTAGTTTCTTCTTCACCGTTTTTAGGCTTCCGCCGTTCCTGAGAGCATGTTCAATTCTATCCATATTATACTTCCTTATGTCAGCTGTCTTACGCTTGTTGATTAACTTCGAAAGTTCTGCCAGTTCTATTCTAGCTGTAGGCTTAGAGGCCTTCATACATTGGCGTTTCTTGATCAGATCTTTCGTCTCCTGCGATAGTTTACTGGTATCCTGCCTAACGGAGTTGCCACCGACTTTCATTGCACACTCCTTAATGATGCCCACAAGATTGTCGTTCATTGCTTCAACACTAAGGTCCTCTTTCTAAGTTAAAGCCGAATACCTGTTCTGTAGCTTGATATGGAATTCCTCTATTTTCCCTCTTACCGCTAACTCATTGATCGGCTTCTTATGTACCAGTTTCTTCCGTTCCCTCCTCAGGTCTAGGCTAATTCGAGTTCTTACCATCCTGTGGTCACTGCAGCGCACCTTGCCGAGCACGTCCACATCTTGTATGATGCCAGGGTTAGCGCTGAGTATGAAGTCTATTTCATTTCTAGTCTTGCCGTTCGGGCTCCTCCACGTCCACTTTCGGCTATCCCGCTTGCGGAAGAAGGTATTCATTATCCTCATATTAATCTGTTCCGCAAACTCTACTAATAACTCCCCCCTGCTATTCCTAGTGCCTATGCCATATTCCCCCACTGCCTTGTCTCCAGCCTGCTTCTTGCCTACCTTGGCATTAAAGTCGCCCATTAGTATGGTGTATTTAGTTTTCACTCTACCCATCGCCGATTCCATGTCTTCATAGAAGCTTTCGACTTCCTGGTCATCATGACTGGATGTAGGGGTGTAGACCTGTACAATCTTCATTTTGTACCTCTTATTAAGTTTAACAACAAGACCTGCCACCCTCTCGTTAATGCTATAGAATTCCTGTATGTTACCAGCTATATTCTTATTAATCAGGAATCCGACTCCTAGTTCTCTTCTTTCCGCTAAGCCCCAGTAGCACAGGACGTGCCCGCTCTTTAGCACTGTAAATGCTTCTTTTGGCCTCCTAACTTCACTGAGCCCTATTATATCCCTACTGCCCTCTAATTCCTCCAATAGCACTGCTAGACTCGCCTCACTAGATAACGTTCTAGCGTTAAACGTTGCCAGGTTCATATTCCAATGGCGGCCTGACTGGCCTAGGTGGTCGAGTCTTTTTGTGGATTGCAAGTTACCTATCTGCAAGATCATTCTTTGTGTTAACTGACGATGGCCCAACTACGCGACGCTGTACCAGCAGGGGCGTTCCTCAGGGCGGTACTCTCAGCCCGACGCTATTAAACCTCGCTCTTGTTGGGCTTGCTGAATACTTGCCAACTACCATCAAGATGTCAATATACGCAGACGACATCTGTGTCTGGACTTCGGCAGTTACATTTCCTCAGGTACGTGCGCGGCTTTAAAGAGCGGCAACTTTGACAGCGAGCTACTTGTGTAAACAAGGTCTCAGCATATCACCAGAGAAACGCGCACTAGTGGCATTTACTCGCAAACCAATGACGCCTAATGTCATCTCAATCAATGGACGGACCATTTCCTATGTTAGAACCTACAAATTTCTTGGCGTAATTATTGACCGAGACCTCTGCTGGAGCCCGCACGTGGCCTACATGATACGGCGCCTGACAGCAACTTCCCAGTTGTTTAAATACTTGACAGGAAAGACGTGGGGGATGTAAGTAGACGCAATGCTGAGACTCTACAGAGCTCTCTTCCTCGGTTTTTTAAGATACAGTCTACCTGTACTGAACAACACCTGCAAGACAAATATTCGTGTTCTGCAGGCAGCACAAGCTCAAGCACTCAGAGTTTGCCTTGGTTTGCCCAGATGCACGTCAACAGAGGCAACTATTGCGATTGCTCGGGACCATCCAATGCAAACTCACATTACGGTGGAAGCCCTGAGAACGCACATCAGGCATTTTGCACGTGCCCCCTATCACCACCTTGCAACACTGCCTTCAGACAGGCACCAAGCTTCATTCTCTAAAACTATCGTCAAGTACAACGACAAACTTCCCTCGGGCTTCACCGCTGCATCTAAACCATCGATACCCCCTTGGTGTCTTGTCAGCCCCACAGTCCATGTCAGCGTGCCAGGAATCGGGAAAAAGTCTGAGCTGTCGTCGCCTGTGCTGAAACAACTGTCTCTGCTTCTTCTGCACGAGAGGTACGCGGACAGTGTACATATTTATACTGATGGTCCCACAAACATCCAATGCTCATCCGGTGCAGCGGTTGTCCCAGCAAGAGCTATTACCATCAGCTTTAGGACTGACCACCCAACGGCACCGACATCTGCCGAACTAGGTGCTATTCGCGCTGCACTTTGTTTCGTCAATCGAGAATCACCTCGACAATGGTCAATCTTCAGTGACTCAAAGGCAGCCCTACAATCTGTGCTATAAGCTCTGCGTCGCGGGCCATACGAATAGCCCGTATTCGATATTAGACGCCTACTCCATACATCACATGAGAAAGGACACCACGTGACGTTTCAGTGGCTGCCAAGTCACTGCGGCGTCAAAGGAAACGAAGACGTCGGTAATGCCACTCGGGCCGCTCTTGAAGACACACAGGAAGAGGTCATACCACTTTCATGGTCCGACGCAGTCAGCAGACTTGGACTGCTTGCACAGGAGATCACGCTCTCTCTATGGTGCACACCAAGCAGCCTGACCAATCGGAGCAATCCTCTATACCACCTGTCCTCTTTGATGCATCTCTGTATGCCAACTGGACTCCGCCGAAGAGAGGCCACTCTGCTTCATCGCTTATGGCTAGGGTGGCATTCATAAAATCTTACTCATTTCGCATTGGAATGGCCGACAACGATCTCTGCAATGCCTGTCTTTGCGAGGAGACGCTATGCTAAATTTCAAGCTATAGGCAACGCACTTAGTTTGGTTTGTTAGCGTTTTTGTTTTCCTTTTTTTTTCCAGTCGGCGTGTCAGACGCCGTTGACACGCCGGCTAACACGCGGGCGTTGACGCGTGATTGACAGACGGCCGGGCCCCTGGCCTTGCGCACAGCATTGCTTCATTCTCAATTCGACACGCTAACACACCTTCGCTCGTTGCCGCACCCAACCGCCTTACACCCTCTCCCCTTTAAAGAACCCCGCCTATATATACTGTGGCGAGGAACGCATATGTAGCTTTGAAGAAGACAAGTCCACTTGTCGAAACGTTGGCTCCTGCTTTCGCCTTGTTCTCGGTTTGCTCATCGTCTTGAATTTCCATCTCCCGTGTTTTCCCTAGAACACATTCTGTGCGACTGTCCTGAATATAATGTTCAGAAACAGTCCCTGGAGTCCATTCTAGCGCACCTTGACAATAGACCATTGTCAGTTGAAACATTTTAACATGTCGCCGACAGAAGACATCGCAGCTGAAGGTGACGAAGAGACTACTTCGGTTTTTGAAAGGGAAGGGCTTGGACAAGCGGCTGTGACAATGACGTCGCGTACCACGCAAGAGTGACGGACTGTAACTGACGATGTGTGTGCTGTGCTATGTGCTCTCTCTCTCTCCCTCTCCTCCCCATCTTTCATCCCCCCCATCCCGCTTCCATTTGTAGGGTAGCAAACCGGTTGAGCTAACCTGGTTAACCTCCCTGCGTTTCCTTCTCCCCTTTTTCCTTCCTTCCTTCTTTCAGTATAGGAATTCGCAGTACGCATTCTCATTTCAAACTCGTAGCAGTGCTATGACCCCCCCCCCCCCTTTCCTTCCCCTTGAGAAGCCTTCAGCCCCCGTCGCCCTTTAATCACAACTCCCACTAAGCAGCGGGAGTTGCGAATACAAAATTTGCACCTTTAGTGCTGACGGACAGCCATAAGGTGTATTACTGGAAAGCATCGTCAGGGGACGCTCCCCATAACAACGCAACAACAAAAGCATTGCTAGAGAGTATACAGCACATGTGCCTTTAAGGGACGAATGCTTTAACTTGTGATGACAGTGCACTTACGCAGCGGCGCTAAATGTTCTTGCCATTTCGTTTCTTTGCCAAGTCTCGTGCTGCAGCCGAGGCAAGCTTTTTACGCTCGAAATACCGCGCCGAGGGCTGCCGCTTGTTTTCTCTCTGTGTTGTACTAAGAATGCAACTCGTGCCGTCGGAGAGCGTTATGTCGCAACAGTTTTCAACACTCAAAAAAGAAAGAAATAGGAAACAAAGGTAAAACTGAAGTCCTTGTTTGCACTGTTTGCTTCATGCGTCGACAGCTAATTCCGTCTGGGGATAGCTCTTGCAATTTCAAAGAAAGTAACAAATTTGTTTGAGTACAGTTCTGTGCTGATCCGCTGCCCAAGTCTTCTTCCCTTCTTTTTTTTTTATTTCCTTGGAGATAATTAAGGAATGTGAAGAGCAGCGTAAAAATACGTGAACGCGCATTCCGATAATTTCAAGAATTTGTCAGCTTTGCTTAAAGTAATGTTATTAAACGCAACAGAGAACGCGCAACAACTGCAACGTGCCAGCCCGATCGTGCAGCCTTATATGTATACACTGTGCGCCGCGCAATGTCATGTTGTGAAACTTTTTATTCAGGTATGGTTTAAGACGACAAGTGTGCGAGTGCATGTGCTACTGTTGTGTGTGTTTATTTTTTTTATTTGTGTCTTTCCTTTTGCGATCTTTCAAAGAAATTGCGCCTCGTCACAACTCTGGATGCCCGCAAGAACACATTCCCGCGTCATGATGCCTGCATTTGTTGCCGACTGCATGGAAAGCTTAGCCCCGTTTACGTTAGACCAGACTACAGTAAATTCTTAATGGTGATCACTTTTTTCATCGCAATGTACTATACGGTATAGCATTGTTATATTTTCCCAGGGCCAACACAGCCACATATTTTGAATTATACAGTTTTTTCAGCCGGGGATTGTTGATGGGTGACGGGTGCATCTTCGAGGTATAACCTTGCTATATGGAAAGTGGCCTAACCCTAAGGCTGTTTACCGACAAGCCATGTTTACACATACTCAGTGTTAAAAGCGCACGGCGACCGACATTAACTTTCACGGTTTCTAGACGTCTGCGTATTCTATAGTGAACTAAAGAATGTAATAATAAACCATGGCATGCTTCACGTGCGGAGGTCTGTGTGTCGTATTTGCGAAGTTTCGTACGACATTCCTTACTATTGCGTCAGTAAATATTACGCCCACGCGGTTACTCTCGTTCTCGGAGGACTGGAAACATTTGCGCACACACTTAAAGGGAAGCTGAAATGGTTTTCAATTTCCATGAATTGCTGGGATTGGGAAGAGCAGACCTAATAATTTAAGGTTCCGAAATTTTTTTCTTCGTTTTGTTAATATAAGGGGCGGAAATCGCTTTCTAAATCACCCCCGCGGACACGCCCCCATCGCTTCCCGGAGCGCCGGGTGAGGTGGTTGCCAGAGGAGAGAACAGGCGAGAGTGACGTCACTCGCGGGGACCGAGCTGCCGGACCGGCGTGCTGGCATGTGCTGGCATGCCTCTTTCCGTCCTGCGCTTTACTGAACGACGCTATGAGAGATCTGCCGCCGCCGCCGCTCACGTTTGTTTTCTTTTGCGATTTTCGTAAACTGGTTCTTTCCTTCTGTGCTGCGTGAGTGCCTACAGCCAAGGGCGCCCAACATGCCCTCGTTCTGTGCAGCATTCGGCTGCGCGAACACAGGCGGGCGAGACGATGTGGTGTTTCACAGGTTCCCGAAGGACAAGAAGCTTGTAGCGCAGTGGGTCCGTGCGGTGAGGAGAGATAAGTTCGTGCCGACGAAATCAACTGTGCTGTGCTCGGACCATTTCCGCGACAGTGACTATCATCTGAGCTTGACAACGATGCGGGCAATCGGTATTCCAGTTTATTTTTTATATTTATGAATACTGCGATCTTGTACACAAGATCATAGCAGGTGGGAAACATTGTGTTAAGATACAGAATTACAGACACAAAGAAAACAAAATTGCACATAGAATTTCAACAAGAGAATACAGCGACAAGGTCAATTAACAACAATCAATTCAAATGCTCTTGAAATGAATGTAATGATGTCTGTCTGACAACATCATCCGTGAGGTTATTCCAATCACTGATGGTCCTTGGAAAAAAGGAATATTTAAAACAATTAAACCGCGGATTTAATGGTGTTATAGAAAGAGAATGGCGATTTCTAGTTTGGTACCCCGAGGAATAGGTAAGGATATTGGAGGTGTCAACTTTGAGATTATTATTAATTAATTGATAGAAAAACTTTAAGCGACATATGCGATTTCTGTTAGGAATGGAGGGTAAACCGCTTTTTTGAGGAGGTCACTGACTGATGCTCGCCCGTAAGTGTTATATATAAACCTTACTCCTTTCTTTTGGATTCTTTCAAGTTTATTTATGTTTACCTTTGTAAAAGGGTCCCAGATAATTACTGCATATTCTAAGATTGGTCTAATAATAGTGTTGTAGGCAAGGAGGCGTGTACCAGGGGTCGCTAGCTTAAGCGAGCGTCGTAAGAAAAAAAGCTTTCGGAGAGCGTTTGCTGAAACATAGTCGACATGCCTGGTCCAAGAAAGGTTATCAGAGATCCATAGACCTAGATACTTATATTCCGTGACTTCACGAAGAAAATTATTATTAGCAGTGTAGTAATATAGAAGAGGGATATTTTTAAGTGTTATTCTCATAAATACGGTTTTTTCAAAGTTAATTGACATTTGCCACTTCTCACACCAAGAAACTATTTTTGCAAAATCATTATTCAGCCTAATTTGATCATCAGTCGAACTTATTTTCTCATACAGCACGCAGTCGTCCGCATATAACTTAACACGTACTGACAGGTTTTTAACAATATCATTAATAAACATTAAAAACAGTAGGGGGCCGAGGACGGATCCCTGGGGAACACCAGAATCGACAGGAACGTAATTGGAGCAAGTTTTATGCAGTTCGACAAACTGACGGCGATCAGATAGGTACGATTGTATCCATGTTAATATCTGTTTATTATTTATAATAAAACTGAGTTTGTGAAGTAGTTTCTTGTGCGAAACCTTATCGAAAGCTTTTCGAAAGTCCATAAAGATAACATCAGTTTGTTTTCCTTCGTTGATTGCTGTCGCAATATCATGGATTGTTTCGACCAGTTGAGTGCATGTGGAATACCCTCGCCTGAACCCGTGTTGAACAGCTGCCAGTACATTATGCTCGTCGAGGAAATTAGTTAGATGCTTATGAATGATGTGTTCCAATAATTTGCACGTTGTCGAAGTTAATGAAATAAATAAATAAATTAATTAAATTAATTAAATTAATTAAATAATTAAATCGGCGCGACTGAAGCCCGGCGTTGTTCCGCTTGAGATACTTCTTGCAGTGGCTGCGTTCGCACTTAGAAAAAGTTCGGTGTTCCTTGACCCGATTTCTGAGAAAATTTTCCATACATAAGCTCAGTTCTGAATAAAAAAAAAAGAATTTACCCATGGAAAGAAACCGTGTACTTATACGGCTGCTAACACGTTCTTTTAAATCAATTTTCTTTTCGGTATTTTTTAATTGCACCCCGTCGCGGCAGCTTCACGTGCATGCTCGCGCGAGCAAACGCCGCTGGCACGATGCGAAGCATAGACGGAAACGCGCGCAGTAATAAATTTTGGTGACCGGACTTCGTGCGTAGCTTCCACAGCGTTGCACCTGAGGTATGAAATGGAGTATAGGCTTGCCTAGTGACATTCGACGTACGGTTGCAGTTATCGTGTTTACCACACGGCGGTGCTAAAACTGCCTAATATATTTATGTCAACACTAGCACGGAGCACGCATACCGATTCTTGATCGAGCCACAATCGCAAAGTCGTCGAACCATAGTATGAATATTGCACATATAATACCTCTGGCCATCTCTGGATGTGTATGATAAGCAACTTCCATGACTGTACCTCGCAGCACTGCATGTGCACGCTTTGAAACGCGGCACTTATGTTCGCGATCGTGTATCAACACTCAAAAAACTACGGGACTTTAGACAAGCAGCGGCAAGGTGCTTGACATCGCGGAATTGCACCCGTGTTTACAATCTAATGAAAAGTTAGTGCTTCGGCATTCTTCCAGCAGCAAGTTCCCAGTGACACTTTAGCGCATTTTTTCTCCCGTCATAGGAACGTGCAGCTACATGAAAAAAAAAACGTAAGTACCAGCTAAGATTTCCAACACGCGAGAAGGTGCACACATCGCTCTCGCTGTTGGCACACTCAACATCGTCGTTGCCGCCGTTGCCGCCGTTGCCGCCATCGTTTTCCGTATCGGCTGTCGGTTCGAACATGTACGGCGAAAATACAAGCTGTCCGAAACAGCGAGAACGTTCCGTAATGCTTAAAACTCAGCTATGAAGCCAGAACAGAACAGCGTGCTACGCTCCGAAACGGCGGCGCCGACCGGCGACTGCCGCGAACGACGTCACAGCGGCCCCGACCAATCACGGGCAACAGCGGCGTCCGCGCGATGCCCTGAGGCGCTGGTGCGCGTTTTCTTGAAAAAAACAGCCGCTTGCGTTTGATTCCGCCCTTTTTGAACCAGATATTCGTGCTCAGGGGACTCAAAACCGTAGAATGCCGCAGAGAACTCATTTTTTTTTTCGAAAAGTGTTTCAGCTTCCCTTTAAGCCATACGCGAAACGCAGGACGGAAAAGCCAGGGCGGTGCCAGAGATATGTTCCGAGCCCGCGATATGTACAGAAAATAAGTGACTTCTAGCGGGAAACAGGCAACCGCACATTGACAGAACGCGCCTGCCCCGTCTGCGTGTCTAAGATATACAGACGTCTTCGAAGACTTCCGCCTTCACGCAATGTCATCAGGCTTGTTTCTTTCCTGATATCAGCGCTGTAGCGTCGGTACATTTTCGTCAAATTTTACAGCAGGAAAGCAGTCTGCGGACGGCTGCCGCGCCTTTGTAAATGCAGCGTGGCTGCGGCGCAAAGTTCTGGTGCGCTTGAGATAACGCTGTCAGAGAGCGAGGAGGAGCTGAAGGAGTTTACTCGGTGCGCCACGGTTAGAAACAGCCGCGAGGCATCGTTCGCGCACCAGACTGAGCAAGTGCACTGTAGACGGAGCTATCCAAAGTAGATTGGAAAATTATCCTTCAATAAAGAAATGGACGGGAAAAGAAAAGTGCGGCGATATCGGTGACGTATATCTTTTCCTTTTTCGTTTGTTTTCGGTTTCTCAACTTTTCCCGTAGTTTCATTGGGACTTCCTGTTGATGTGTATACTCCCATCGTTTTACGGGAGGGGAAAATCTACTGCATAGTTCACTCTCTTATGGGAGTAATTCTTTTGCTCTCTTCGCGACTTCGGCTTGCTGGGTGTGTACGAAAAAGTGAAATGCAGGCGATGCGCTTGTAGCTGATCGGAAAAGTACGGATAACCACGCAAAGGACGTATGAGTATGCCGAAATCGCATCTGGCACTGCACGACACACCAAAGCATCAACAGTACATATATCTGGCCCATTGAGCAGGGGTATGTTTTCAGAAGACTGCTCGCGCATATGAGATCTGTCGGCCTTTGCGTGGGTGATGAAGAATTGAGGATATTACAGAAAGTTACGCAGTATTCATGACACAGTTTTCACTTTGCGATATCGAGACCAATTAAGTTAAAATCAAATAAAATTCTGGTTTTCAGCGTAAACCGACAAAAAAAAAAATTATATCACGGAATTTTGTGAAAAATTCCGTCCGAAAGTTTCTCTCTCTCTCTCTCTCTCTCTCTCTATATATATATATATATATATATATATATATATATAGCGACAGTTACACAAGGACAGCGTTATGCTGTGTGTCCCTCGTCATCGGAGGGTCTTAGTTTTTTCTTCTTGTTTTTCCGTAACGTAAAATTATAGCGACTGTGAGCAATGACCGCGCGTGCATAAAAAAATTGTCTCTTCCATTCCCGCTTGTGTATTTTCACTTCCGAGTATATATTGCACGAGCGATGCTGTATTCATAAAAAGGGATGTTTCCATATATATATATATATATATATATATATATATAACAAATAAGAGAAAGCGCTCCGCGCTATCAAAGCGTTTGCTAAAAGAAATCAAGGACCGTTAGATATGTGGCGTAGAATCTGGCAAAATGGAAACATCCCTTTTTATGAATATAGCATCGCTCGTGCAATATATACTCGTAAGTGAAAATACACAAGCGGGAATGGAAGAGAATTTTTTTATGCACGCGCGGTCATTGCTCACAGTCGCTGTAATGTCACGTTACGGAAAAACAAGAAGAAGAAAAAACTAAGATCCTCCGATGACGAGGGACACACAGCAAAACGCTGTCCTTGTGTAACTGTCGCTAAAATTGTTACCTTTATTCTTTTTCTTTATTGAGGCGTGAGTGTGAGAACAGGTTCAAATTTCCCTGAATTCATATAGCGCATATTCTTGTTGACCGTTTCTGGCGTTGGAAGCATGCTATGTTCCACGTTTCCGAGTATTACAGTAAATAAGGCAACGTACATCTAACAATTTTAAGTTACTCTCCATAATTTTTGAGCAAGGTCGTTGAAAGGCAAAGTGTATTTACCGCATCGGATTACTGGCTTGTTCCGCGAATAAAACACGTAGAATCCATTAGCAATAACTGTAAAGACAAGCCGCAGCATGAAATGTAATTTAAAGGGGGAAAGTAGAACCCCTGTTTGCTAGCCTCTCATGTAATCCTAGGCTTTTTCGGCTAACATCAGACAAGCGAGGTTGCTTGCATTCGGTAAATCTAGTCGCGTTGGGTTCATATTTCTGGCATTTATGTTCTTTTCCAGAGGTTAAACGCAGCCCAAGGAGCCATATAATAACACTGAATGCCTAAATACCAAGAGAAAAAAGCAGGTTGCAGGCTAAAAGCATCCCGAGAATCAAACGGCTCTATTTTTTTTCTAAGTAACTACCATATAAACCCAATAGACCATAAAGCTGGGCTAACCATAGCAGTTTTTTTTTTTATTAGACCACTGAAGTGTACAACTAATTATAAAGGAGGGTGAGCTTCCCAGTAAAAGGTTGATATTCTTCATAATAAAATTGGTAAGGGGGGCGGGCGGGTTTAATGTCCCGAAACTTCGCAGTGAGTTACGAGGAACGCAATAGGGAAGGGCTTAGATTAATTATACCACGTGCGCTACAAGCACACCACGCATGCGCGCGTTCATTTTGCTTTCATCGCAACGCGGTCGCCTCGAGACCACGTGATCAGCCGCACGACGCCACAGCCATTGAGCCAACGCGACGGGTATTATTCATGAACGAAAACTGAAATGAAGGCGGAAGAAACGACAGCACGTTGGGGAACCGAACCCGTAACCTCCGCGTGACGCCATTATGCGGAGGTTGTCGTCATCGGGGAGCGTAACTTTGTGTGTCATGCTCCGTGCGCCGTCGCCGAATTGTACCTTTTCTCCATCTTTCATTCCGTAGGTTAAGAATATCAAGTTTACCGCACATTCAACCATCAACATTAATTGGTTTATACAATTCAGCGAACACAGTGGTTAATTTCCCATATGACTTTTTTTTTATGGACTATTAGTTTGACGTGGACGGTACAGAGTGTAGCACGTCGTGTTTGCGCTGGCATAGTTGCGGTACTTACGCCATGGCTGAAAATAAAAAAAGGAAACATCAGGCTTGCTATACCGAGCTTGTCGACTGTTCACTAGCATGTATGGCAAATGTACCATGTGTTTCTGCTAACAACGACTTCCTTCAGGTGAACACAACAGTATATATAGCATTCGCCATGGGTGCTCCTGCTTGCCCATGCGCGCTTCTCTTAAGTATTTCCGCCAAGCGTGACGTCACCCAGAGATTCAACCAAGCTATTTTGCTCGGCTAGTTGGTGTCATATCGGAAAGTGAGAGCCCATACACGTGCGATGTGCTCGGTCGTTCTACTCTAATGCCCACCTATATTAAGTGAGTAATATACGTTTCAATATGGGCGGCCATGGCATATAAAAAACCTGGGCGGTACAGAGCACATTTTTTATTTCCAAGGTGTGGTTTCTAACAGCTCTGGGAAAGCAAACTGCTTGGGAAGAAAATAAATACGAGAAGAATAAAAGCAATGATTATAGAACACTGCCGCCGGATCGCGACTGCCATTAGACCGGTTGCGCAAGGTTTTGTTCAAGAAAGAGGTAGCGCATTGCTAGTTCTATGCCATGAATGTACATGCATTCCGAGGGAACAAAATGTTGCAACTCTAAGCTTCGCATTCACGCAAAAAAAAAAAAAAAGGACAAGTATAGTACGAGCTGCAGATTGACACAGCTTTTACAACGATAAGGCATGGTATGCGAGTAAAGCGAGGTAAATAAAGGCGGATGTCCTGCGTCCAACTCTCGGAAGCAATGCTGTACAGGCCTACACTACAGAATATCTCGCTTGCTAGAGTTCGTGCGAATACCGTGCAGTCAGGACGGAGGCCCTAGCAGTGCAAATTAGTTAGTCGATAAAGGCATTTGGATCACAGGGTTATTATGGCCTGTTCATTATGGATATTCAGAAACGCAGATTTGTATCTTAAGTTCAGTTCGCTTCATTTGCCAACAAGACGAGCTTAATAAAATTATGGAAGCTTTTCACAACACTACGAGTGTAACACGTGCAAAGGTATGTCACATGTACTGCATGAGCTGCACCGAACTGTAGTAAGAAGGAGAAAAAATGTCACGTTCATAGACAACTGTCATTACGGTACATCTCAATCGAGCCGAGCTATGGCCAGCGCTTTTGTAAGCGAACAACGCCCAAACAAGCTTTAAAAAAATATTATCTTACAGGAAATGAGGGGAAAGAATCAATACGGGAAGGCCTATAGACCTCGTGTAGGATTACACCAGATCCCACAAAAATCTGGCCCACGCGTAGAAATCCTCGATGGCTATCTTAAGGTCTTCATGGCAATCTTATATCCGTACATGGTTCAGTCTCACATCCACCCCTTTTAACGAGTGATTACGCAAGACAAACGAAACGCGAACTGTTGCAGTTCATGCTCGTCCATCCGACAATGCGTGAGCATTAAGTGGCAGCATGTAAGCTGCTTAAACAAGCCTTTCGTGTTTGCCGCCGCATGCAGAATCTGTGTCCGTGGAACCCATATTGCCAAGTAACGATCGCTGGACCGCATTTTAGGGGCTATTCCGTTAAGCTTTCCGGTCCTGTGTATTGACCATTAGGTTGTAAAACAGAGAGGAGGCGACATTACAGTCTATATACATTTGGCATCGCAGTACACGTAGCACCAAAGATATTTGAACGATAGTTCAAATGCGTTGTGCAGAAATGGCCATAGGTCATGGACGGAAAAATAACGACCGCCACACATTCCGTTTGGCGACCTGCCCTCTCTAAACAGCCGGTCTTTACAGCCTTTGTTGCAGCATAATTTTCGAACAAAGATAAGGACATCTGCGAACGCCCCCCCCCCCCCCCCCCAAAAAAAAAAGAAAGGAAAAAAGAAAAAGGAGATTGCAATGAGAGACGCGAAAAGATTGTCAGGCGACCAGCCGTGGAACCGGGCTTGTATACACAGTATGTGCTGCTCATTAAGGACACACCGAGTTAGTGCTTCACCATCAACTGCCCCGGGGAAATGTCACAAAACCGGCACATTGTATTTACATGCATATTTGTCTGGCTGACGTGTCGCATGCAATTTTCTTTCCGGAAAACCTTGAATAACTGTGGCAGTTACACTATCTTTATTACAGTTCTTGTCTTCGTCCTCGTCCATGGAGGCACATGTACAGATGTAGTGGAAGCGACTTGTAGGTTTAATCAATTAAGTTTACATTATAAAGGCCACACAAGCAGAAATATGAATTCAAGTGCACAGCATGTTCGAAAGCCTGCAACGCTCCGAACAACTGGACTATACGGTGCACCAGGGACAGTCCCTCGGCTTACGTGTATCCCAGACTACACAATGACTTGCTGCTTAACAACATGGAGGGCGATTCTAAGCGGGGCGCCAGTGTTTTGCTATATATTCGGTGTTTCAATTTAAGAGTAGATTATACCATGCATCGAGCTGTGATGCGTACACCGTCCAGAACCACACGAACGGTATCGAGGGAAATGCAAGGTGCTTCGGCGAACATTTTTAAAGGTTGCCTGTGGCATACAGCACAATTCTAGTGCATGAGCTGGTCTACTCGAAGAGGTGGACATTACTTGCACGAAACATCGAAATCCATAATCGGCTAATTAACAAAAATTCGCTAATTAAGTTATGGCCGTATTGCAATTTACAAATTCTAGCCGTGGTGTTCGCGAGGCGGGTCCACTTGGAAAGAATTCTCAGGATGACACCAGTTTCGAGACATTAATTCCCGGACATTGCGGCAAAATGCATTGGCGTTCCAGTTACTTTCTTAATGAAACGTCGTTGTATCCGTTGGCGCATAAAAGTAACTGGAACGCCAATGCATTTCTCCGCAAAGTTCGGGAATTAATATCTCGAAACTGGTGTCATCCTGAGATTTCTTTCCAAGTGGTCCCGCATTTTGCAAACTCCACGACTAGAATTTGTAAATTGCAATATGAGTCATAGGGTAATTAAATCATAATTGGCTGATTTTTGTTAATTAGTCTATTATGTGTTTAAGCTTTTTGTGCAGGTAATGTCTGCCTCTTCGAGTAGGTCAGCTGATGAACTAGAATTGTACTATCTGCTACAGCCAACCTTTAAAAAAATATGAGTGTTCACTGAAACACTTTGTATTGCATACTAACCACGCGAGCACAGTACTTCACGCACGTTTGACTACAACGACGCACTACTTCGTAAAATGAATTTGCCTTGCTGATTCTCAACTGCACACTTGGTGGCTCTGCAGCTCTGCTGATCTTTGAGAAATACAGCACAGCAGACGCAGCGGAAACTTGGCGCTCTCTCTCTCTCAGAGCTGTAATAACCGCCATTGAATCACTATTGTGTCGAATGAGTGAAGGGACAATAAAAAAGAAATCAACCACTTACCTATTCGTGCGCGTTGAAATCTAAATGACGTTGGGAAAGAATTGAAGAGGTAGGGAAAAGCACTGCGACGACCGGGCGTCCTTTTCTTCTTCTTCTTCCGCTTGCAAAAATTTAAAGTTGATGGTGATGGTGATTCTGTTTCATAATGGCGCATACCCACAAGGCGGGAAAACCGCACAAATTAGAAACAAAATGAGAAGCTATAAATAACAAAATCTAGGAAAAACAAGAAACATCCTTGATGAGGAAATGTAGCGAAACTGAAAAAAAATATAGTAATTGAAATTTGAAGTTAGCAGGCCTTTTTCTTTTTTTTTCATTTTAGTATTGCGTTATTATTGGAAAACGCTTTAGCAATACTTACGCTGACTGCTGGCTTGTTCGCACTAGAATGTCGAACTGAGGTCACTGCTCACGCTAAACTTGAGAACCGCCTAAGCGCGCGCACGCACGCACGCACGCACGCACGCACGCACGCACGCACGCACACACACACACACACACACACACACACACACACACACACACACACAAACAAACAAACAAAGGAAAAAATATAAATAAAAAGAAACGTTGCTTGATTACCTAGATTAAACGCGGCAACGATGTAAGCTCCGCCGCGGACCTTGCACCAGGCTCTTATAGCGCACTGTGAGCGGCAGTATATAGGCAATTTACGTTTTTTTAAAGGGTATGTACGGTGGGAATTAGCGGGGCGAGGGAAGTAGGTATAGAGAGCTCTTTATTTAACAGCAGGGAGGTTTGCCGACGTAAACGCATTCGTCTAAATGCTATTCTGCAAGCGAGAGGGAAAGGGGAGAGAAAGGTCCCAGGAGAATGACGACAGAGGAAAGAAAAAAAAAACGAAAGAAAAAAACGCCACTTGATACGTTGATTTCGCTTTCGAATCCAACTTGTACGGATATATGAGTCGTCATCACTTAAATACTGTTTTTTTATACCATGTACATCACCCGAATAACAGCTAGAGTTTCGAGAGGAAGCCAATTGATCCAATGTAATCAAACAACAAA
Source organism: Dermacentor andersoni (assembly GCF_023375885.2). Classification (NCBI taxonomy): domain Eukaryota; kingdom Metazoa; phylum Arthropoda; class Arachnida; order Ixodida; family Ixodidae; genus Dermacentor; species Dermacentor andersoni. Next base: position 129,265,359 of record NC_092818.1, on the reverse strand, counting down.
TCGAATGATTGACGTTACTTTGATGGATAATGCCAGAGACTAAATATACTTCTTAGCTTCAAAGGGCCTTGAATACTGTTGCCCATATTTGTATTGTATATGGCGGTTTCGCCCCTCTACGCTCTACGGTCTAGTGGAATGTGTTCCGATCGCTTCAGCGGGGCCACAGTTGCCGCCACAGGGCGCTTGTAGTGTGGCCAACAGGGTAGAGAAGGCTGCCCTCTGAAGCAGAGATGAGTGAGCGCAGCTAATTGAAACGCGGCAAACAATTTCAGGAGCGTTTCCGCGAGCACTGCAGAATACAAAGGCTGTTCAGTAAGACTAAGACTGATGCTCTGAAATCTAATTTTGGTTGAAAACTATTCGTCCGTGCTTTTATCCCTTTCTCTGTGCTCCCTAGTAAGAGAAATGGACGCGTCCCACCATTTCTTCCAAGCCTAGACATGATTCAAACCACCTTTTGCCACCTTCCTAAAAATCCCCTCCAGTGTGTTAACTACGCCTTGATCCACGTCTTGTTCCATGCCAAAGCAATCTCTTTTTTTTTTTTACCGTCACGCGAAGAATCGCAACGATCTTCTTACTCCTCGGTACAGAAAAGGACATCTCTTTGACACGGAATAAACTGTAGCTAAGACAGACAGAAGAGGTTTAAGTAGGTGTCCAAATATGCGGCTCTACTCTTGTTATCTAAGCTTCATAGAAACGGTGGGACGCGCGCATTTCACTTACTGGGGACATATAACGAGATATGGAAGCGGCTACAAATTTTTTTTTCCAGAAATTACAATTTCAGAGCATCAGACTGTCTTTATTGCCAATCATTTCCTCATGACTCCATGATCATTTCCTCATGACTCCATGCTTTTGAAAATATCAGGACAGTGGCAAGGCATCCCGTTGTTTGACTCAAGCAAACAATGAGCTGAAACCTCATTTTCGTCTTTAACATCACGCACCGGTACGTGCTTAATTGTTTTACTTCTTCAAATCCCGATACTGGGAGTATGTCTTGAGTGGCTAGTTAGCTTGTGCGTGAAAGAGGCTGCAGCCTCATCCGCTCCCAATCAATTCAAAGCTAAGGGCTCGCGCGTATTCGAAGAGACTAATAAAATTCGAATGCTCTTGTTTCGAATGAAAATGTCCAATTAGGGTGTTGTACAGTCCAGTTTTTCGAATATTCCATTACGAATAAATATATAGGGTCGCGACTCTCATTGTAATTTATCTATCAAGAATAAGACATGTATGCATACGTTTTCTAAATATATATTTTAAGGAAGCGTTAATACAAACAGCTTAACTCAATAACTACGACAAAACACACCCAATGCATTGCCCTCTCCGTGAGAGGAGACCAACCGATGACGAGTGTCACAACTTATTTCTCGCTGTCAGGGCGGAGAGCCATGCAGTAACATGCGTGAATTCGGTCGAAGCGGGCGTATGGCCGAGCGCGGTCTCCGCTATATGGGCGTTGGCATGTTGTTACGTAATCACGGTTAGGGTGGCTATCACGGTTACCGGCGACGACAGCCACAGTAATTCGGGGTATGCGACGGGCATGCGCAATAGTCCTAACATGTCACGTATTAGCGTAACGTATATACAACGCACCGAGGAAAACTAAAACTCTGTAATCTCGTCAATAATCAGACAGTTACGCCCGGAATTATATTCCGCTGCTCAAGGACACTGCTTGCGTACGCCTCCAACCTTAGGCAGTACTGCCAGTTAATTGTGAGATGAAGTGTAGGTACGAGTTAAAGTCTCATATCAAGAAAACTATACAATCACCAGCCCTGCGACTTTGCCAAGATGACTTGCGTTGTGTATACTACTCATCTATAACAAATTTAGCCAAAGTAAAATTTGGTTGCAGTTGGCCTTTAACGTTTGAAAATGTACGCGTTGCCAAGGGAACACGAGCAAGAAGACGCATGACTTTATCAATCCTTAGGGCTCTCACAGCGGTAACACCACTGTCAGATAAGCCAAAACGAAAAGTGACAATTAGAAGAGTCAGGAAAGCACAGTGTAAATAGTGAAGATCATTAGTTTGGCAGTGATGACAGCTGCGAAACGATGTCAGGCGGTATTCGGCACTCTGTCGCTGTCTTACTTGTGCACGAGAGAACAGCCTCTCATGTAATGCACTGAGCGAATGAAACGGGCGATTCGAGCGCGAGGCCTTTGGGAAACTTGGCGATATATGTATATACGCCCGTTTTAGCTCAAAACACTGCACTCACCGCAACGACGAGATTAAAGACGCGAGGGTGAGCGTGCTTATTCACGTGCCTGCAGCTACACCAAGAGTCATGTATGAGCCTCACGCCTACTGCGCAGCGTATTATAGTGTGACGGCAGTCAACCGTTCCCATTAGCGTGTTTCATCCGCTGACGATTGCACAGTCAAACGCGATAGTCTGCCGCCTCCACGCGCACTCCCACAAGTGGCTTATCTGTTGACGGCATCTTTCTTTTCTCCGATGTACACGTACATTTATACCACCTTTCGCCTGAGAGGTGAGAGAACTTGGCAGCCCACCCGGTTACATAATCTACTTTCGCCTCGCCTGCACGACGTGGTCTTGAAAGCGGATAACTTACGCTCCAAGCGGCAGCAAACCAACTACACGCCAAAGGAAGGACGGCCACTCGTCCAGTCAGGATAGTGCACAACGCTTCCAACTTACAGATAGATATATGATTAGGCACTTCAGAAATGTTCACAGTGACCATGTAGATGATCCCTTCCTAATTCTGGCTGGTGCTCTCTGTCAGGAACTCATAAGTCTCCTCTTTTTTCACCCTGACCTCCGTATGAACACGTGTGCGCGCGTCTATCTGAAAAGATAATTTATTCCCTCCCTTACGATATACATGTATTAACCCTGCAACACACGCACGCACAAGTACACACGCACTTATATCGCGTATCACGTGATGCGCCAAGTTTATTTTGTCTTTTGTTGGTAGGTGTGAACACCATTATTCGGTTGTTCGCAAATGCACTGCAGGTGCGACATGAAAACTTAAAAGTCCCAATGCACGAGATCCGGTTAAGCAGCTTGCGCTTGTCGTTTCATGCTTGCCCGGGCCAGTATGCTGGATCCTGGTGTCGCCTGACTCGCTAGTACTTGTTTATGAGCCACCTGATACTTCCTAGTGCTTGAGTTACGTGAAAAATTTGCGCTTGACCAAGTGTCACTCCATGAAAACAGATATTCACAGAGCTGTCCAAGTAACCTTAAGTAACTTGAAAACGGTTCAAGCGCCTTTCCGTTTTTTTTCCCTGAAGACGGTACTGCGCCTAGAAAGCTAAATTTGCAGGAAACTGCTGAAAACTCCTGTAAGATGAACTAAGGATCGTCGGTGTAAAAGTAGGGAACACAGAGAATGGAAATACAATACTTTTCGAAGGCATTAACTTAATTTAGGGTTACATTGTCTGCTAGCAGGAACCACGGATGTGTGCAGCAGAATGGTAAAAGTGGCGAATTTAGTGGCGCCAGCCACTCATCTATTTCCTCGATGTTGGCAGAATGCCGCTGGTTGTGCCACATGCTGGATAGACAAGCAGAACAAAAGGCAAGAAGTGAAGAACTTGGGAATAAAAATTGGAAGAAGTCGGCATCAAAAGCAGCCGAGTGTGGTGTGAACAAAATGGGACACAAGGGTGCGTAGGGGTGTAGCGCTGTGCTACAGGAAAGAAGCGAAAACATTTCAATAGGCGTCCGAGAAGGATTCCCTTATAATTCCCACATGTGCCTAGGATCCGCTGTTCTCTTCTTTATTTTTTTTTTCTAAAGCTTAATTTGACAAACTTCGCAGCAAACACTGAAGCTCCGCGGATGCCGTGTTGGAGGCGTGCTTGTATAGTTGAAGGAGTTTCAAGGCAGCTTCGCGTATTCTGCGCCAACCTTCCGTGTTCGTGTGATAACGATGTTGTAGTGTCGCGACCTATTTACTATACTGTCTGAGGCACTCTACAGCGCTCAAACGAGCTTGTTCCTGTTGTGTTTCGAGGGGTCGAACTGTGCGTTCTAAAAAGCGTACTGTAAGAAAACAAAACAACTCCACGCGAGGTGTACTCTCAGTTAAGCGCTTTCGGGAAAGACGCAGGAAACCGCAAATTGGGTTTTTTGAGCGACGATACGGCCGGAGATGAACTTCAATCACGTTGAGATGAGAATTCGATGCGTAGAACCGAATGTGAAGATTAGAGCGCCGTGATAATCATTCCCGAAGTAGAGTAAAAAGACTTCCCGCTTACCGAGGCAATCAATTTCAGTGACATAAGCCTGCCTCATATTGCCCTGTACTTCTGGAACGCACTGGAAAACATTTTGGATTGAATAAACGATTTCTTCATTGGCGCACAAACAAGTTTTCAGCTTCTTTAGGAACCTTTCTTGTTCCCATTTTCTTTTTTCGAACTGTAGTATAGGCGGATAAATATGTTTGGCAGACAACTGAATATGTTTCCCATTTGTCTAAAATTATTACAGGAAAAAAAGAAAACTTCTTTTCCAGAAAGGTTCCATGGTTTGAGCTTATAGAAGACAATTTATTCAATTTACAAACTAATGAACATAGCTCTTGCAAAAAATAACTGTTTCAACTTACAAACTAATGAACATAGTTCTTGCCAAAGCAGTTTCCTCGAATATCTACGCACAGCTTCCAGCGTTCCTGGAGGTCAAAAGAACATTAAGCAGAGAAAACTGCATCCGGCACGCTAATCTGCACATTAGACACGCTCTTTCTTTCACTCCCCCCTCCCCCTACCCACGTGCAGGGTGGCAGACCGGACGAAGTCTAGCTAACCTCGCCGCATTTCCTTCCTCACTTCTCTGTCTCTATAGTCACATAAGTTTGGATTGCTGGCACGTATCCACGATGCTTCCTATTGAACGGAAATTTACAAGGGAAAAGAAGAAAATGACATGGCAACAGGTCCGGTGAATATGGGATATGCGATACAGTAAGATATTCCCGGACTAACGCAATAGTGTGGGATCTCGCGTTGCACAGCCACAAGAACCACTGTCCAGACGACGACAAATCAGGGCGGTGGCACCGCATTGCCTGGTCTAAGCGGTTTAGGACGTCAATGTAGAAAAGTTGGCTTATTGTTTGTCCTTCAGGCAGATATAAATGATCGAGCCTCTAGCATAAAAGAAAAGCGATCAACACTGCCTTTGTTTTCGATGGTTGTCGTCTTGCTTCTTTTGAGAGGTACGTGAACCGTGACCACGCGATTCGGTGCTTTGTCGCTCGATTTGAGAGCCACATTGGTAGCAACAACTTTCATCCCCAGCAATGATGCTTAACCCAAATGTGGGATCACTTCTAGCCCATTCCGTAAGTTTCTCACCACTTGTTCGTCTGGTTTCTCCCTGTTCGTCTGTCAGTTTGTGTGCGATAATTTTTTTCCGTTCACTTTCCGTTTCCGTGAACCATTGCCTGAGATCTGACCCCAACACATAACCCCGTTCAATTTCTAATCTTCTGATACCATGCGCATAGTATCAAGGCGATATTTATGCACGATACCTCACACGTTCCAGATATGCAGCGGTATGTACGGTTCACGGCTGACCGATTCTGGGATCGTCTTGCACCGAATTTCTGCCTTCTCGTAGCCTTTAGTGCACTGAAAGACACGGCTACCCGGTAATTCTTCAGCACGATATGCTCGCTGAACCATGTTCCATGTCTGTCTAGGGATTTTCCCTAGCATAACGCCGGACTTGACGTTAACGCTCCACTCAGAATTCGTGCCCATTACGTCGCTGGTATAACGTCCATCTGAATGCGATAACAAATCGAACAGCGGATTACTACAGGGAGCTCTGCCATCTAGTCGGTTTACACGAAAACCTTTGCAAGGCCGTGTCTACTCGGACAACACAGAAAGCGACTCAACAACACCCGTTTCTTGAGTTTCAATGCGATTTAAAAAGAAAAATCAGCCCTTGAATTTTCTGTACAAAGGGTATACAAGAGTGAAAACCTCTTCTTGCACTATGACAACGATTTATTTTTTTTACGCGGATATTGAAATCAGGATGGCGAAACGCTGTTAATCATTCTATTTTCGCGAAAAGCTACTTTTCCCGAATCTCCTATATATAGTACAGTCGCCCGAACAGTTCCGTGAACTGGTTCCGTGAACAGGCACATGATTTGGCCTTGAGTGCGGCCCTCAATCCTACGATTCTTGCTGTGTGTACTTTCATATCACGCAGTTTAACCCTCGCGCAGTATACAGAAAGCTCATAATGGGCTAAAGAAAAAAGAAAAATGAACAAATTGTTCGTGCATAATGAGATCGTTACGGTAACTCGCAGGAGGGTGGCGAATGCACAACTGATTACAATTCTGTCCCAAAAATAGCCCTTTTCACTCTAAGGACAAGTGGACTTCCTACGCACGGAAAAGGATATCTCATAGTTCTATTTTACAGCCAAGCTGTTAATTCCGACTAAAAGCGGATCGAAAACATTTTATACGTGTTTTCACGGTGTGCTGAAAGAACCAGATCACTCAGTGAGTTAATATTTAGAGGAAACGGGGGGAATGTCAGGGGGGATGTAGAGGCTAAACTTGAAGTGCGTGGCTTACATTGGGGGCTAAATGAAATTTGCTAAACCTCGTTTTTTGGCTGCAGAGGCGTTATGTGAAACTTTTAAACGTTTTACCTTATGTCCTGAGAGCACAAATATAGTAAAGATTCTATATATTTCAGAAAAATGAGGGCCATGTTATGGGTGACATGTATTGAAAGTTTGAAATGTATAGGGTAAATGTGTGCTTTGAAAATATTAACTGAATACTCATTTACTGCCTCTTTTTCAAACGTTATATGAGGTACTCCCGGTTTCGTTAGTGAATTAAGCAAGGCGCGTTATTTAAATTTTGATAAAATTAAGCATATTGTGGGTTACTTACATCCTTTGTAGCAAATTATTGATACAAGCTTTACAGTGCTTTACAGGTGTATCTTACGAATACAGAATGCAAGTATGCCCAGACGTCAACGTTCCGACAACGTTGACATTACAAGAAAATAGGGGGCACTTCATGGGTAACGTCTGGGTACAGTTTAAACGGCATCCTTAATGCGGGCGTCGCGAAAAATTATTTCAGCAAGTCCTCCTTTTGGGTACTGAATATAACGTAAATTTCAGCACACTGCCTCCGAGATTGTCGCCTCCGATTTCGGAGGTGATTCAAAGAAGCCGTGCTAAATCTCAACGTTCTCGGTCGCGCGTCAGTTCCGGCGAGCGGTTATGACGATGCTACATCTTTCTTTTGCTCTTTCGGTATCAAACCACCTATTTCTGGGAGCTTTTCATGACGCATCGACTCGCATTCCAAACGTAAGATTTTGCACCTAGGCTGATATTTATCTAGACTGCCTGAAACTATGTTTCTTACGTGGCATGAAATTTCGTTACAGTTGGTAAAGCCCGGGAACGCGTAAGTATAAAAAGCTTTCGCATATTCGTGCCTGCCCGATTATACTGAATAATAACAGTACAGTGATTGTTCGAATCACTAAATTTCCAAATCGAACATAAACAGTCGAAAGATAGGGATATCGAGTATCTAACTGAACACTGAGTACATTTCTGCTTCTAGAAGCATAAAAATTACAACGTAGATGAAAGATGGCCCTAGCAAAACTGAATTATTTCTTTATATACTCGTAAAGCTGTTTGGAAGTCTGTTCAGCAGCGTAATTGGAATTATTGTCATACCCAGAAAATAAACGCACATGCAGCAGCCGTCTTATACGCATTCTCGTCACATCGCAGATGGAGGCGGCTTAGCCGTTCGCGGAAAAGACAGTCCTCGACAAATGAAATACGGTGGATAAAAACTAGTTCGGGAAAACTCAGTGGTCGGACGTGGCTCGCGTCAGTCGCAGCGACATCGGGCAGCTTAGTGTCTCCGACAACGAAGAGACCTCCACAGTCCGGATGACAGGTGTCTGCGACATATCGTGAGCGCTCGACAGCGAACGACCATAAGAATGACACGTCTTCAAAACTTCGTCACTCGAAGGTAAGTCCATGATTAACTCTATCGATCTTTCCTAAGACGGACTTTGCTGGCGATTCATTTTTTTGCTTATAATATATCTTTTGCACAATTTTTGCAGCAGAAGGACGTCAAAAACAAGTACAGTGTACTGAAGGCACTGGGCAGTGGGCATGGTGCTGGTGAAAGAGACGAAGACGACGAGAAGTTTTTCCTTCCCCGTTTCGGTACAGCGCCGACCTATTTAAGCCTACCGCTACAACCTAGAACTAGTGCTGCTAGGCGAACACCCCCGTTGTATTTGGTGGAGGTGCTGGGTTTCTCTTCAACATCCTGGAACTCCGCAGTCGGACGCTACCACCAGCTATTGCATTGGATGAATCGGGACCGTCCCAGGCTGCTGCTCCCGTGCCCCCGGCCATCGTCTGCTCTGGCGTCATCCGGCAGCGCGATCCGGTTATATTTAGTGGCACAGAAGACCACGACGTGGAAGACTGTCTCGCCGAATACGACCGTGTAAGCGCCTATAATAAGTGGGACGACCGTGCCAAGCTCGCAAATCTCATCTTTTACTTGACTGACATGGCAAACCTATGCTTCCGCAATCATGAAGCCGATTTTACCACCTGGTCGGCTTTCACGACAACTTTGGCTGAGGTCTTCGGCCGTACCGCCGTTGACCGGCTTCGCGCTGAGCAGCGCTTGCGTAGTCGAGCTCAACGCCAGGACGAGACCTTCACCAGTTATATTGAAGACGTGCTCTCGCTCTGCAAGCGCGTCAACTCATCTAAGGACGAAGCTGACAAGATTAAGCACGTCATGAAATGCATCGATGACCATGCCTTCTACATGCTCATCACGAAGAGTCCCCGGACGATTGCCGAGTTCATACAGCTTTGTCAGCAGTACGACGAGTTGCGCAAGCAGCGTGCATCAACACGCGCTGCTGAGCAGGACACCGCGGATCTATCTCCATTGGATTTCGGCCGCGACGCTGCCGACATCTCTGCTTTAATGCCGGAGATAAAGCAGTTCATCCGTCAGGAAGTCGCGCGCCAACTCTTTCTGGCGAATAGCCCACCCGAGCCGTCGGCAACCTTGGCTCCTTCGCTTCGTCACATCATTCAGACGCAAGTTGCCGCGGCGCTTCCACCTGCCCCTCCTCCGCAGCCTGCAGCTGGACCGCTAACTTACGCTGACGTCGTCGCCCGGCCTAACGCTCCTCCGGCTCCTGATGCCTACCGGGTCACCGGCACCTTCCATGTGCCGCCACCACCTTCGCTTTCGATTGTCGTCCCTTACTCGGCCGCTGGAACCCCTGTCGCCAACCTGTGGCGTACACCTGATAACCGGCCAATATGCTATTCCTGCCAGTTTCCGGACCACGTAGCACGCTTCTGCCGCCGTCGCAGCCCCCGTTTAACCTGACAGTGGGGGCGCCTCAAGCTACAGGCGTGCTCGACTTCCACGTCAGGACCCATCTAACCTTCCTCCGGACTCGTCTTACAGTCGCCTCCCCTTCGATTCACGCTGGTCGCCTTCCCCACGTCGCCGATCCATTTCCCCGATGGTTCGCCGACCTAGCCCAGCCCGAGAGGAAAACTAACAGCCGCAGTTCCAGAGGCAAGAACTGCGTTTACGTCGAACTTTTCAATGCCTCATTCTGCCCCGGCGAACGAAATTGAACTGTCCGTAGACGGTGTCACCGTACACGCACCTATCGACACCGGAGCCGCCGTTTCTATTATTAGTGAGAAGGTTTGCTGCAATTTGAATAAAGTGGCTATTCCTCTTACCTCTCTTTCTCTGCGCACGGCAACCTCGCATCGCATTCAGCCTTCAGCATCGTGCACAGCCCGGGCTGTCATTCAAAGCGTTATGTAGGTTATCGAATTTGTCGTCCTATCGCGTTCCTCACACGACGTTATTCTTCGATGGAATTTCCTATCTGTCAGTCAAGCTCTTATCGACTGCGCTCGTGCCGAACTTACGTTATCAGTGCCGTGCTTTGACCCTGACGACCATCATTCTCCTAAAGTTGTTGCCGCCTCTGACATCGATATCGCACCTTTCTCCGCCGCTCTGGTTCCTGTGTCTTGTAACTCTGCTGCGAACTCATATGTTCTGTTTACGCCATCGGCCACTCGTGCGCGCCGCCGGAACTTTCTGCTTCCGTTTGCTGTCGTCACTTTTTGCGACGGTTCTGCTGCCCTTTACGTGTGCAATCTGTCCGCCTGCCCATCACCCCTACTCCGCAGCGAGTGCCTGGTACCTCTGAAGATTTCGATTGCGTTGGCCACCATGTTTGGTGATACGGCATCACTTCCGATTTGTGCCGTTACTCCTCCCGCCGCGACCGATGACCCTGTAGACGTCTTCGCTCATGCTGTCGACGCAGAACTCACACCTGCGCAGCACACAGAAATCATTAAGCTCCTCCAACGTTCTCGTTCCTCATTTGACACTGACCAACCATCCTTGGGCCAAGCGTCAGCAGTCGTTCACCGTATCGACACCGGTCAGCTAACACCATTGCGCCAGCGTCCGTATCGTGTCTCGGCCGCTGAACGCCGTATCAACGACCAGCACGTTGGCGACATGCTGGAGCGTGGCATCATCCAGCCCTCTAACAGTCCCTGGGCATCTCCGGTTCTCCTCGTTAAAAAAAAGGATGGTTTCATTCGTTTCTGCGTCGACTATCGCCGCCTTAACCGAATAACGCGCAAAGATGTCTGTCATCTGCCGCGCATCGACGATGCCTTGGACAGTCTGCTGGGAGCGGAATTCTTTTCCTCGCTGGATCTGCGCTCCGGGTACTGGCAAGTGCCAATGGCAGAGGCCGATCGCCAAAAGACAGCCTTTGTAACTCCTGATGGGCTATATGAATTTACCGTCATGTTGTTCGGCCTCTGCAACGCGCCTGCCACTTTCGAGCGAATGATGGACACCATTCTTCGAGGGTTGAAGTGGAAAACGTGCCTCTGTTATTTAGATGACATTGTGGTTTTTCCCACCGACCTTGCGTCGCACCTCAGCCGCCTCGAGCAAGTCCTTACGTGCCTCTCCACTGGAGGTCTGCAACTAAATTTGAAGAAATGCCACTTCGGCGCTCGCACGCTTACTATTCTCGGCCATGTAGTTTCAAAAGACGGTATCCTCCCGGACCCCACGAAACTTAGCGCCTTATCAGAGTTCCCTTAACCAACCACCATGAAAGAGCTTCGCAGCTTCATCGGCCTGTGCTCATATTTCCGACGCTTCATGCGTAACTTCGCCTCTAGCATCGCCCCCTTGACGCAGCTTCTCACCGGCAGTTCTGACCTATCAACCTGGTCCCCGGCTTGCGACGACGCATTCCAACATCTACGACGCGTTCTCACCTTTCCTCCAGTACTGCGGCACTTCGATCCCTCTGCTCCAACTGAGATCTATACGGACGCTAGTGGTGTCGGGCTCGGCGATGTTCTTGCACAACGCAAGGATGGCTTCGAAGAGTACGTCGTCGCATATGCCAGCCGCTACCCTACGAAAGCCGATCGAGGCGAACTACTTGGTTACTGAGAAGGAATCTCTGGCCATCATTTGGGCTATCGGAAAATTTCGTCCTTATGTGTACGGGAGTCCATTTGACATCGTGACCGACCATCATTCCCTATGCTGGTTATCTTCAATAAGAGATCCAACTGGTCGACTCGCCCGTTGGGCATTGTGCCTACAAGAGTACGACATCCGCGTTGTTTATCGCTCAGGCCGAAAGCATTGCGACGCAGACGCTCTATCCCGGTCGCCCCTGCCCTCTGGTCCTGTCCACTCGTCTACTTCCACCTGCGGAGCCTTCACCCTCAACATTTCCGACATGTTATCAGAGCAGCGCAAAGACCCATGGATCTCTTCGCTCATTGACTTCTTGTCTAACCAGTCGCCAGCGCCGATCTCTCGGACGCTCCGTCGTGAAGCCGCGTACTTTATCATTCGGGATAACCTGCTGTACTACAATTCGAGCGGCCGCAAGTGGTTGCTTGTTATACCCCGACACCTCCGCTCTGACATCTGCGCCACGTTCCTCTACGACCCACAATGCGGCCACGCTGGTGTATTAAACACATATTCTCGCCTCCAGCTTCGGTACTACTGGTGCGGCATGCACCGCTTCGTTCGCCAGTATGTCCAGTCATGCCACATATGCCAACGACGCAAGACGCCATCTCAACATTCCACCGGCTCCTTGCAACCTTTACCATGCCCCGCGCGCCCGTTCGACCGCGTCGGCATTGACCTATACGGTCCGCGTCCCAACACTCCAAGCGGCAACCGCTGGGTTATTGTTGCTATCAACCACCTCACGCGGTACGCTGAAACTTCAGCACTAGCATCTACCACAGCAAAAGCCATCGCCAGTTTTATCCTTCAAAACCTGATTTTACGCCATGGAGCACCTCGAGAATAACTGAGCGACCATGGCCGCGTTTTCCTCTCAGACGTCATTTCAGCATTGCTAAAGGAGTGTCGCATCATTCACCGCACTGTATACCACGGCATATCATCCTCAAGCTAATGGGATGACAGAACGTTTCAACCGCACCCTTGGCGACATGTTGGCCATGTATGTTTCGTCTGACCACTAGAATTGGTATCGCATTCTCCCTTCCGCCTCCTACATTTACAATACCGCCACGCAAAGCAACACTGGGTTCTCCCCTTTCTTTCTCCTTTACGGACACGAACCTTGATGCACCATGGACACGATTCTGCCTTACCGGCCAGATGCTTCGGAGTGCACGACTGTTTCTAGAGCGGCTGCTTACGCCGAAGAATGTCGCGAGCTCGCTCGTTCGTTCACATCCCAGGACCAGTGGCGCCAAAAGCATCGCCACGATTAATCCACTACGGCTACGAGCTGTGCTCCTGGCTCGCTGGTCTGGTTGTGGGTGCCCTCTACTCCTCCCGGCCTTTCCTCCAAGCTGCTCTCCAAGTACCATGGTTCTTATCGGGTACTGAAGCGAACATCCGCGGTCAACAACCTCATCGAACCAACGGAAGCGCCTTCCGACCAGCGTCGTCGCGGCCAGGAATTTGTCCACGTCTCCCGGCTCAAGCAGTGCCATGACCCCTGTGTGTTCTACTGTCCTTAGGTCGCCAGGATGGCTACTCTTTCGGTGGGGAGCGATTGTACTGAAGGCATGGTGCTGGTGAAAGAGACGAAGACGACCAGAAGTGTTTGCTTCCCCGTTTCGATATAGTGCCGACATGTTTAAGACTACCGCTACAACCTAGAACTAGTGCTGCTAGGCGAACACCCCCGTTGTAAAATAAACAACCGAACAGAAAATAACGCCAGTAAAAAGGTGGAAGTATGAACCAACTAGTCCGGCAGCAAGTAGTAATACGTCAGGTGTAGACATTTCATTTGTGTCAAGTAATATGTTAAAGCGAACACATTTAGTTGCCTCTTTCGCCTATTTTCATGGCTGGCTGCGGTCGGACATGCGGTACAAAGGCGTTGAGGGAAAGTGCGCCTGATACCGCGCAACCGAGTTGTAGGGACACAAGGGGTGAGGGTGAAGCAGGGGCAGGGAAGACCTGTCACGCATC